>NW_017670879.1:280930-282646 GCF_001879085.1 Nicotiana attenuata | reverse complement strand
TATTTTGGATTTTGATTTTTTATTGATTTTTTTCTTTTCGTATGAAAGACATCAAAAAGAAGGAAACCATTTTTGAGTTTAAAAACTTCTTTTTTTTTTTGAATTTTCTAAGGAAAGATTTCTAAAGAAATAACTAAAAGAAAATATTTTTGGATTTTTTGAAAATTGGGGTCGGAACCGATGAGGTTTGCCTACGTATCTCACATCCGGTGAGAATCAGACCCGCGTAGTTCGGGCAGATTTGACAAAATCAAATATATATTTTTTTCGAACAACAATCTTTTCTTCTTTCTTTTTTTTTTCAAATATTTCCTTTTTCATTTTTTTTTCCAAAAATCCGGCAGCATTTCGGTACTATTTGGGCATTGGTTTTTCCAAACGAGTGGTTACCCTCACTTAGTCCTAACACTGCTATTTTCTCAATTTTTTTCTCATTATATACAAGCCGATCAACATGCAAAGCCGAGCAAATAAATGCACAAGTAGCACGTAAGATGCATCAAGATGGTCTTTTCATTTCAGGTCACCTGTCCTAGACGGACCCAACCCCTGTGTTGAGTCCCCTAAGTCAAATGCACATGATGCAAACAAACGCTCCTACTAGGGATCCGGCATGAGGTTTTGTTCTCTAGGTTTAAACCCTAGGTTTATTGGTCTAGACCTGGCTTACTCGAGCGGACAACTCGAGCCGAGGGGGAGGCAGCGTACCGGGGATACAGAAGCTCCGCCGGCTTAGCAACTTATCCAAACCTCGTTCTAAATGGGAAAAGACTCTAAATAGAAGAGAAGCTACACGAAGTGCACCCTTCTCCATGATGTAGAAGACTCAGAGAGAGGAAGGGATTCGTAACAGTTTATATATACAATTCAACAAATATCAAAGCGGTAAAACATTTAGCACATATAGCATGGAACATGTAGGAAAATCAGACAAATCCAAATATAACAATTATACTAAGCTCGAATTCTTGAACCCTAAATCGAAATTCTGGGTTCGTATCCCCAGCAGAGTCGCTAGAGCTGTCACACCTCCTTTTTCACACACCTACCCCGAAGGATAATGTATAAGGGAGTTTTTCCATTTAAAGTGACATTATTCGAAATGGGATTATTTATTTGGTTTTTAGAGTTGCCACTTGGGATAGGTTTGGCTTTTGGTGTCCCAAGTCACCGGTTTATCTTGAATCCCAAATCGAGGAAAATTTCGACTTCCCGAATGGAGTCTGCGAACCAGAAATTCTGAATAAGGAATTCTGTTGACCCGAGGGAAGGTGTTAGGCACCCCCGGATCCCGTGGTTCTAGCACGGTCGCTTTAACCATTATAATTGGCTAAAATCTGATTTTAATACATGTCAACCTACAGTGCAATTTTAGAATTATTTACCGCTTTTAATTATTTTTTTAAGAAATTGAACGTCGTTTTAAAACATGTTTTTGGATCATGTCACATGAAATGCACCCGGATCCTCGACACATTTTATTCAACGTTTTGGGATTTGGATTTGGATCGCATGAAATGCACACCCGAATTTAGGAAGGTAAATTTATTAAAGGACGCGCCTAAAGCGACTAACGTGTTATTAACTTTGCGGGAGGCCATGAAGATTCGCTAAATGGCACGTCCCGAATTCTAAGTATTTTAATATAAGTATTTAAAGAGGGCCACGCGATTTATGAGTCTTATTTGGCGCGGCGCACCTCATTTTCTTTTAAAA
>NW_017670879.1:263873-280914 GCF_001879085.1 Nicotiana attenuata | reverse complement strand
ATTATTTGTATTTCTTTACTACTGCTCATCTTCCTTATATATTATTGTATATGACCGGTAGGGCCCTGACCTTCCTCGTCACTACTGACCGAGGTTAGGCTTGGCACTTATTAGGTACCGCTGTGGTGTACTCATGCCCTTTCCTGCACATATTTTTGCGTGTGCAGATCCAGGTGCTTCCACTCAGTCTTATCACCCTTGAGGCAAGGCGCTTTCTATAAACCTTCAAATGGGCCTATAAACCTTGGGCTCAACTTGCCCTTCTTCCCGAATCTCATAATCAAGACCATTCTTTATTTTATTTGTACTCTTTTCTTTTTATTTCCTTTGTATTTATTTATTTTTTCTGATTTTATAAAATACTAAAACAAAACAAAGACCTAATTAAACTATTTAATTCCTAAAATTATTTAAAACTCTATTTAAAAATAAATGCAACAATTAACAATTAAAAGTGCAAAGAAATTATTTTTTGCAATTTTCTTTAAATTTTGTTCTAAAACTAATTAATACCTAATTAATACTAAAATTGTGAAATTAAATCCCTACATGCAAGTGCATATTTTTTTTTTGTATAAAAATGCAACCGAAAATTCACAAAAAATTGTAAAATAATAAAGAAATCAATTATTTGAAATTTTTGGAAATAATTTGCTTAGGGCAAAAATCACGTGCTCACAGTCAACCACTCAAACTACCTCCGCAGCTCCTCTCTGCAGGACTGCGGTACATACTTCTCCAAGAAGAGAGTGGAGAACTGCTGCCAAGAAAGGAGTGCTGCACCGATAGGCCTACACCTCTCAAAATTCTCCCACCAAGTAAAGGCAGCCCCAGTAAACTGAAAGGTGGTAAATGCCACACTACTAGACTCAAGAATCCCTGTTGTACGGAGCATCCGCTGACACTTTTCAAGAAAATCCTGGGCATCCTCGCCCTCAGCACCATTGAATGACGGAGGCTGGAGTCTACCAAACCTCTCAAGACGATGCTGCTCATCCTCCGGCATAACTGGAACCCTCAACTCCTGCACTGGTGCAACCGACTGAGTTTGAGGTGCCTCCGGCGTTTGTAGTTCCTGCACTACCTGCTCAGGTGTGCGAGCAGCGGGGGTCTGATTGCCTCCCCCGGCCTGCGAAGTAGCTATTACTATGGTGGCTGAAACTGCCTGAGCCAGGCCAGTGCAAAACTGTCAAGATCTGAGCCAAGGTCTCCTATAGACCTGGAATCACGATAGGCACCGCTGGTGCCTGAACTGGTGCTGCTGGAGTCCGATCCGGAGCTGGGGCAGCTGGTGGATCAACAGGTGCTGCCCTCACTACTCTGCCTCTGCCACGACCGCGTCCATGGCCTCTGGTGGCCTTAGTGGGTGGCACTGGTGGTCGTCCACCTCGTCCGGTAGCTCGCGTCCTTACCATCTGTGAGAGAATAGAATAAAGAGGAGTTTAGTGCTCAGATCAACAAGTTCGCACAACAAGAATTTCAAGAATATGAAGTTTTTCCTAAAGGTTCTGCAGCCTCTCGAGGATAAATACAGACGTCTCCGTACCGATCCGCGAGACTCTACTAAACTGGCTCATGACTTGCGAGACCCATGTATCCTAGGCTCTGATACCAACTTGTCACGACCCCAACCCCGATCGTGATGGCGCCCAACACACTGCTAGGCAAGCCTGACCAACTAACAACCTCAACCCATTTTCTTATAAAGTTTATTATTAGCTAACACAGTTAAAATGCCAAATTACCATAATAAAAGCCTGGAACAAGAGTTAATTATGCGGAAATTCAAATGATAATACCACTACATAGCCCGAACAGATCCGGTGTCACAAGTCTGAGCCTCTAATACAAGTTTAACAATCTATTACATAATCAGTCTAGGAAATGTGGATAAAACAAAAGGATAGAAGGGAGAGATCAGGGCTGCGGACGCCATGCAGCTACCTCGATACTCCCGGGTATGTGCTGCCCGACTGAAAATCCTCAAAAGCCTCAGATGCACCTAGATCTGCACGCAAGGTGCAGGGAGTAATGTGAGTACTCCGACCCAGTGAGTAATAAACATAAATAATGACTGAGAATAAGAAATCCTGGAGAAACATAGAGAAATCTATATACGACAGTTTAAATGAAGTAATATGAAAGTAGTAAACCAATGGAAAACGAAATATGATAATTCTGCAACAAATAAGCAGTCAAGTGATAGACGGTAAAAGAAAAATCATCACATAGAACGATACTCTATAGCACCCGCTGCGGTGTGCAGCCCGATCCATATATTTATCGTCGACGGCGCTCACTGGGGGTGTACAAACCCCGGGAGGGGCCCCTTACGGCCCAAGCGCAATAACAAGCCATCTCGTGGCACCAATCTAGGCCCTCGGCCTCATATCAATATCAGTATAACACTGCTACGGCGCGCAGCCCGATCCCGTAGTATCCTCACATCTGGCCCTTGGCCATACTCAGTCCAGACATCATATAAGCCCCTCGGGCATTAGTAAAACAGTAGTTCTCAGACCAAAACATCATTTGACATATCATTTTAGTTTGAAAAACTGAGTAAAATTGGCTGAATTGTAAAACAGTAGAAAACGGGACGACTGAGTTCAGGTAGTAAATCAAAACGGTGAGGAAATAGTGATAAAAACTCCCCAAAGGGTTCAATTAGTTGGCACAAAGCCCACATATGGCAATCAATCCAAATAATGATGATATCAATTAAGTTTCAATCAAATATGCGGTAAAAACAACGCTCCGGACAGACCAAGTCACAATCCCCAATACAAAACGACCCCACGCTCATCATCAAGCGCGTGTCTTACCTCAATATAGCACTACGATGTGCAAATCTGGGGTTTTAAACCCTCGGGACATCATTTAAATTCATTACTCACCTCGCACCGACTAAAGCTCTAGCTCGCTATGCCCTTGCCTCTGAAATCGGCCTCCTCGCGCGTCGAATCTGACCAAAACCAGAACGAATACGTCACAATAGGCTAAGGGAACAAAACCCAAGCGAAAACAAATCGAAAAATATCAAAAATCCTGAAATTAGCAAAACCTGAGCCTCGGGCCCACTTATCGAAACTCAGAATTTTTCACATCATTAGATTCCTTATCTCCCCACGAGTTCATATATATCAAAAACACAAGAATCGGAGTTCAATTGACCCCTCAAATCCCCAATTTAGACTCTTTTAATTTCAAGCCCTAAACCTCCATTTTTAGTCCATAAATTCCTTAATTTTCAGTCCTAATTCATGAAATATCACCATAGAATTGTGTTTTAGGTCCGAAATCCTTACCTTATCGAAGTTCCCTTGAAATCTCTCTTCAAAATCGCCCAAGAACTCTAAGTCCGAAGTTAAAAATGAATAAAGCCTTCAAAAATCGCGAAGAAGAACCATTTATACCTTTTGTTTCGCATCTGCGACCCCTTTTACCGCACCTGCGATACCGCATTTGCGGTCCAACCAACTGCTCCTACGGTTTCTCATTTCAATCCAAAAGTCGCTTCTGCGATAGAATTTCCGCATCTGCGGCTTCGCAGATGCAGCCCCATTGACCGCTTCTGCGGAAACTGCTCCCCAAGCCAAACATCACATCTGCGGCCATCCTCTCGCATGTGCGGCGCCGCACCTGCGGTTCCCAAGCCGCAGGTGCGAAAACAACAGAAGCAGCATATGATCTGCAATTGCACAAGTCCAAAACTCTTCCCGTTAGCCATCCGAAACCACTCCGAGGCCCTCGGGACCTCAACCAAAAGCACAAACACCTCCTAAAACCTCATTCAAACTTGTTCCAATCATCGAAACACCTCAAACAACATTAAATCTATCAATTCACACCGAATTCAAGCCTAAGTTTCCTAAAAACTTCCGAAACACGCTTTTGATCAAAAACCCAACCAAACCACATCCAACTGACCTGAAATTTTGCACACACATCCCAAATCACACAACGAAGCTACAGCAACTCTCGGAATCGCATTACGAACCTCGGATCAAAATCTCACCTATCAACCGGAATTCGCCAAAATACTAACTTTGCCAATTCAAGCCTAATCCTACACCGGGCCTCCAAAACCACTTCCGATCACACTCCTAAGTTACAAATTACCACCCGAAGCTAACCGAATCACCAGAACTCACATCCGAGCCCTCTAGCACACAAGTCAACATCCAGTTGACTTTTTCAACTTGAGCCTTCTTAAAAGAGACTAAGTGTCTCATTTCCTTACCAAATCCACTCCAACCACAAACCAATCAACTTGACCACATAAAACACGGATAACGAAGCATAAAGAAGAAAAAATGGGGCAAACGGAGCGGTAACTCATGAGACGACTGGTCGGGTCGTCACACCTGGACTTACATTGAGTCCACAGTTCTATGGGGTCCAAAACACTGACTTAGAAAGAACTAAAATTAGAATATAATTGCAGTTTCTAAGGCATATCCATAACGAAAAAAGAAACAAATCAGAATATCTCATCATTAATCTAAACTCCATAAGAGTCTTATTTATTCTTTCTACTACACCACTCTATTATAGAGTATTCTCTGTAGACAATTGAGATATAATCCTTTATTCTAATAAGTAACTAATGAACTTTGTAGAGAAGTGCTAGACACTACGATCAGTCCGTAGTGATTTAATATATTCTCATGGTGCTTCTCCATATCAAGCCTTAAAATCCTTGAATTATTCAAAGCATTCATACTTACGGTGCATCAAATATATATTCATATTTTGAGTAATCATTTATGAATATCATAAAATTACTCAAAATCACCTCTTGCCTATTTGTTCATTAGACATCACAATCAAAATGGATTAGTTCTAACTTATTACTGGCTCTGTTTCCTTTGGAGTATAGATGTCTCCTAGTCATATTTCCTTCTAAACAGGATCCACAAGTTGGTAGTTCCTCTACTTTCTGTGATCCTTAGGTTCATCCTTTACCAACTTGAAATCCTATCCAGATTAATATGACTTAGACAGAAGTGCACATATAAATTTTACTCAATTTTGAAGAATATTTTCTCTTATGAGGTAGACTAATATTGTTCTGTTTGATAGAGACATTATATATGATAACAAGGTCATGCATTCATATATCACAAGAGATAAAAATATTTATCAAGCTCAATAACTCAAAAGTTATTCTAAAAATAAAACAAATATCCATCTCTTGCTTTGCTCAGAAACTGGAATTAGATTCCTTCTGACAAAAGGAACATATATTGCATCCTTTAAATTAATGTCTTATCACTATCAAAAGATAATTTTAATAAATAATACGACAAATTGAATAAAGTCATTATGGAGCTGAGATAAAACTTTAAATAGATCATAATAAGTCAAAATACTGAATAATAAATTCAGACTGCATTAATATATATGCATACATGCATCTCGAATAACAAATTTCGATGGGAAAAAAATCATTCATGCAAAGTATATTATATACTACAAAAATTATACAACCCAGAAAGAAACAGAACCAGCTCAGATGGAGAGCATACTGTTATTTTCAGGAAATTGTATATAACCATTTAATACTAAAATTTCAAACACACTACACATATATGTATTTATGCATCTTGAATAAGAAAATTTCGATGGCAAAAGAAATACTCATGCAACATACATATGTAATGCCATATTATTCACTCAAATAAATTAAAACAGACCCAACTCAGATGGAGAGTATACTGTTAATTTAAGTCAAGTGAACATCATAAATAATAGCTCTAGTTCCATTGATCCAACATGTATACTCAGATGGAGAGTAAGTACATGATATCAATAACTAGTATTTCACTTAGTGAGCTTACAATGAATTTATCCGATATGGAGGAAGACCTAAAGTCGACACATAAATTTACACTCACTTGAAATTAATGGTGGAAGACCATAAAAATATATTTCTATCACCACTTAATCATGGTTGCATTATAATTACAAAATTGATTCAACGTGTAAACTCAGATGGAGAGTCAATACACGTTATCAACTACTAGTAATTATACTCAATAAGTTCATAATAAATTTATCCGATATGGAGGAAGACCTAAAGTCGATGCATAAATTTATTATCTTACTATAAATAAATAGTGGAGACCATATGGGTTAATTCCTATCACCACTTGATCACAAGCACGAAATTTTCTCTAAGGATTAAGTTCCACAATTCACAAAATGCTCAAAAACCCATCCAGACAGTTATGAAACACTAAACTAATGTTATTCACTGCATACAACAAGTATTATTTACCCGGGTTTTTCTATAGACTTACCAAATTTTAGGTCAATTGGAGATCATAAAAGTCATGATCTTCAAAAGAACATCCAAATTTAAAAAGCTACCATTTAAGCATTTTTAGGAATTTAAAACATGGCATACATTCCAACCATATATCAGTTCATGTAAAATAAACATGTGTCATCATGTTCCAGATTTAACAAAATAAGACTGACATAAAAGGAATGACTTTTCATATCTAAATCACATTTTAATCCCAAAAACTGCCAAAAAGCCCATCTAAATGACCCTGAACTGCCGATATACGACATAATTCACTGCATAGAAGTGAGTATTTCTTATCAGGTCATTTCCGATGAACCCACCAAATTTCAAGTCAATTGGAAATGATGATCACCAAAACTAGACCAAACTCGAATAAGTCTTTTTAGGCGAATTTAAGATTCAACCAATGTGATTTACATTCTTTCCATATATCATATTAAGTTAAATCATCATGTGTAATCATATTTCAGATTTAACACAAATAAAACTGATATATAAAGAATACTTTTTCATATTTAAAGTTTATTTAATATAATAAACTGTTTAAAACCCCATCTAAAAAGACCTCGAAACACCAGAAAATAACGTGATTCACTGTATAGCAGTGAGTGTTTCTCACCAGGTCGTTTTGAATGGATCTACTAAATTTCAGGTCAATTGGAGTTCGCCAAATTCATGACCTCCAAATCCATGAAAAAATTCAGAGGTTAACCGTTTTAGGCGTTCTCATGGATTAAAATAATGATCATGCTTTCTATTAACCTTGTAACTATTCCATGAGCACAAGACATACATTATGTCATTCCTTTTGTGTAAAGTACATAAAACTGACTCTTTACATCAAGTTGTCCTCTTTTTTTATATATGAGAATCCAAGATATTATTTTTTATCCTTCTGGATGAACTCCTTAATATCTCTTCTCATGAATAAATATATCGAATATCAAGAGGTAAACCTCTGTTGGGTAGATGAAACCTCCACCACTAGCGCAAACTTATTAAGAACAATTTTCCACATGGTTCATTGAGCACCTTTTCAATGACTCAAACAAATAGACTACTTTAATAGATCCTATTTATTACACATAATTTTCAATCCATGTATTATATCATCTCACAAGTACAAAGCTATTAAGAATTTTTAATGATTTCAAATAAATAAATCACCTTAGTGATAACCATTTATTAATCATAAATTCTTAATCTATATATTATATCATCTCACATGTATAAGACTTTAAGGATTTCAATGATTTTCAATAAATAAATCACCTTAGTGATACTCATTTATTAATCATAAATTCTTAATTATACACTATAATATAATGTGAGAAAGAAAAAGATAAAATTGAAGTCCTCATATAATTACAACCTTAATTTATGCTTCATTATTTTTTAATCCATCAAATAAAAGCACTCAAATAGAAGATTGTGACGACCCGGCCGGTCGTCTCATGAGTTACCGCTCCGTTTCTCCCATATCTGCTTTTAATTGCTTTAATTATCGTTTTTGTACGTGATCGGGTTGGTTGGCTCGGGTTCGGAAAGGTTTTGAGAGGGTTTGAGGCACTTAGTCTCTTTTAAGAAGGCTTAAGTTGGAAAAACCAACCGGATGTTGACTTATGGGTAAGAGGGCTCGGATGTGAGTTCCAATGGTTCAGATTGCTTCGGGAGATGATTTGGGACTTAGGAGCGTGATCAAAATGTGTATTGGAGGTCCGGAGTAGATTTAGGTTTGAATTGGCGAAATTGAGTTTTTGGCATTTTCCGGTTGATAGGTGAGATTTTGATATAGGGGTCAGAATGGAATTCCGAAAGTTGCAGTAGCTTCGTTATGTCATTTGGGATATGTGTGCAAAAATTCAGGTCATTTAGATGTGGTTTGGTTGAGTTTTTTATCAAAAGCGGAATGCGGAAGAATTTAGAACCTTAGGCTTGAATTCGATGAGTTTTGGTGATTTTGATGTTGTTTGAGGTGTTTTGAAGATTGGTACAAGTTTGAATAAGGTTATGGGTTATGTTTGTGCTTTTGGTTGAGGTCCTGGGGGTCTCGGGTCAGTTTCGGGTGGTTAAACGGACCATTTCTAGTTGTTGAAAGTTGCAGAAAAATCTGCTGAAGTGTTGCAGACAGCAGTGCTTCGCGTTCGCGAGTGGACCCTCGCGTTCACGAAGGGTTAGCAGGTGAGGTTGAAGATTTAGCCTTCCCGTTCGCGAGGGAGCTTCCGCATTCGCGAAGGGCTGGGGTCGTTGTGCATTGCGTTCGCGAGGTATCAGACGCGTTCGCGATGGTTTGAGCTGTGGAGTCATCGCGTTCGCGAGGCAGTGGTCGCGTTCGCAAAAGAGGAAAAGTGGTCAACGTCAATTTGTGCTTCGCGAACATGAGGCTTTGACCGCGTCCGCGATTGAGGAATTTTAATAGCTGGGCAGAATGTTTTAAAGACCTGTTCCGCGACTTTGAACCCTTTTACACCATTTTTTGAACAGGAAAAGAGCTTTGAGGCGATTTTGAAGAGAGGAAATCATTGTTCTTCATTGAGGTAAGAATTTTGGACCCTAAAACTAGATTATTTGTGATTAAGGAACAAAATATGAGTGTTTAATTCATGGAAATCAGTAGAAAAAGGTGGAGTTGAGGCTTGAGATTATAAGACCTTCTAGGCATGATTTGAGGGGTCAAACGAACTCCGATTTTAGAGTTCTTTATATGTACGGATTCGTGAGATGATGAAGAATATTTTGGTATAAAGTTGTCCAGTTCCGGGACGCAGGCCCGGGGGTCGGGTTTTGACTGATTTCGGGTTTTGTGCTTAAAATCGATATTTTTCAATTGGAATTCATTCGTTTAGCATAATTTGATGATAAAAATCTGAACTTGGTAGATTTGGAGCACTCAGAAGTTGGTTCGAGAGGCAAGCGTGTGGCAGAGTAGCTTTCTAGGCTAGTTCGAGGCGAGTAATGATTTTAAATGTTGTCCTGAGGGTATGAAGCCCCTGATTACA
This sequence comes from Nicotiana attenuata, assembly GCF_001879085.1. Taxonomy (NCBI): domain Eukaryota; kingdom Viridiplantae; phylum Streptophyta; class Magnoliopsida; order Solanales; family Solanaceae; genus Nicotiana; species Nicotiana attenuata. The sequence continues at coordinate 271,599 of NW_017670879.1, read as the reverse complement.
CAACGTTCGGCTGTGTTGAGGTGACGCACATGCTAGATGACGAGCGTGGGGTCGTGCACCATTGGGAATTGTGACTTAGTCCATCCCGAATGACTATTTTTCTGTATATTTGGTAGCTAATNGTTCTCATGACTAGGGAGAGAGTGTCAGGTGCTACGTTTGAGGAGGTTGTGGATATTGCTCGTGAGATTGAGTCAGTTCGTCGCCAGGAGCGCGAGGAGAGGGAGGCCAAGAGGCCTCGTGGTCATGGTAGTTATGGGGGTGCTCCTTCGAGGGGCCAGTTTCAGCACGGTAGAGGCCGACAGTTCCGACATGCTCAGTCAGCTCGTCCCGATTATCGTGGGGCGTCATCAGGCCATAGTTCTCATAGTTCTCAGCAGGGCCATTCTTCACTTTGTGCACTTCCAGCCCAGGGTTCGTCCCGTGCTCCATCGGTTTTGGATTCTTCTATGCCAGGGGCATCTACTAGTCATACCGGTGCTAGGGGTTCCCATCAGTCCCCGCCTCCAACACCCGGGAGTTGCTAAGGGTGTGGAGAGATGGGCCACTTGTGGAGGCAGTGCCCTCGTCGTTCTCAACAGAGGGGTCAGTCATCAGCCTCAGCCCCAGCCACTTTACCACCCACCCACCCAGCTAGGGGTGGGGGACAGTCATCTAGGGGCCGCCATAGAGGGGGAGGTCAATCCGGAGGTGGCCAGGCTCGCTTTTATGCATTTCCAGCTAGGCCTGATGCGATTGCTTCAGATGTGGTGATTACAGGTATTATCTCAGTCTGCCGCAGAGATGCTTCTGTGTTATTTGACCCTGGATCTACTTTCTCTTATGTGTCGTCTTATTTTGCCCATTATCTGGATATGCCCTGCGAGTCCCTTGCTTCTTCTGTTCATGTTTCCATGCCGGTGGGTGATACTGTTGTGGTAGACCGTGTGTACGGATCGTGTGTTGTGTCTATTGGGGGTCCGGAGACCCGAGTGGATCTATTGTTAGTATGTATGGTGGACTTCAATGTTATTTTGGGCATGGACTGGTTATCTCCGTGCCGGCCTATTCTGGACTGTCATGCCAAGACAGTGACTTTGGCTATGCCTGGTGTGTCACAGATTGAGTGGCGAGGTTCGACCGATTATGTTCCCAGTAGAGTGATTTCTTTCTTAAAGGCCCAGCGTATGGTTGGGAAAGGTTGTCTTTCATATCTAGCCTTTGTGAGTGATGTTGGTGCAGAGACTCCCAGTATTGATTCTATTCCAGTTGTGAGGGATTTTCCCGACGTATTTCCTGCAGACCTGTCGGGTATGCCATCGGACAGGGATATAGATTTTGGTATTGACCCGGTGCCAGGCACTTAGCCCATTTCTGTTCCACCATATCGTATGGCACCAGCAGAGTTGAAAGAGTTAAAGGAGCAGCTTCAGGAACTTCTGGATAAGGGGTTCATTCGTCGTAGTGTGTCACCGTGATGTGTGCCAGCTCTCTTTGTGAAGAAGAAGGATGGCACGATGAGAATGTGCATTGATTACAGGCAGCTGAACAAAGTGACAATCAAGAATAAGTATCCTTTGCCTTGCATCGACGATTTGTTCGACCAGCTTTAGGGAGCGAGAGTATTCTCTAAGATTGATCTCCGCTCAGGTTATCACTAGTTGAAAATCAAGGACTCAGATATTCTTAAGACAGCTTTCAGGACTCGATATGGTCATTATGAGTTCTTGGTGATGTCTTTCGGGCTAACCAATGTCCCAGCAGCGTTCATGCATTTGATGAACAGTGTGTTCCGACCGTATCTCGACTCGTTTGTCATAGTCTTCATTGATGATATTCTGGTATACTTGTGTAGTCAGGAGGAGCACGCGGAGCATTTGAGAATGGTGTTGCAGAGATTGAGAGAGGAGAAACTTTATGCAAAGTTCTCCAAATGTGAGTTCTGGCTCAGTTCGGTGGCTTTCTTGGGGCACGTGGTGTCCAGCGAGGGTATTCAGGTGGACCCGAAGAAGATAGAGGCAGTTCAGAGTTGGCCCAGACCGTCCTCAGCTATAGAGATTCGCAGTTTTCTTGGTTTGGCGGGTTATTATCGCCAATTTGTTCAGGGATTCTCGTCTATTGCATCGCCCTTGACCAAGTTGACTCAGAAGGGTGTTTCATTTCAGTGGTCTGATGAGTGTGAGGAGAGCTTTTAGAAGCTCAAGACTGCCTTGACCACAGCTCCAGTGTTAGTATTGCCATCAGCTTCAGGTTCTTATACTGTATATTGTGATGCTTCGAGAGTTGGTATTGGGTGTGTTCTGATACAGGAGGGTATAGTTATTGCTTATGCTTCTCGTCAGTTGAAGCCTCATGAAAAGAACTACCCTGTTCACGATTTGGAGTTGGCGGCCATTGTTCACGTGTTGAAGATCTGGAGGCATTATTTTTATGGTGTGTCTTGTGAGGTGTATACTGATCATCATAGCCTCCAGCACCTGTTCAAGCAAAAGGATCTCAATTTGAGGCAGCGGAGGTGGTTGGAGCTTAAGGATTATGACATTACTATTTTGTATCACTGGGGGAAGGCCAATGTAGTGGCCGACGCTTTGAGCCGAAAGGCGGTGAGTATGGGGAGTTTGGCGTATATTCCAGTTGGGGAGAGACCTCTTGCAGTTGATGTTCAGGATTTGGCCAATCAGTTTGTGAGGTTGGACATTTCGGAGCCCAGCAGGGTATTGGCTTGTGTGATTTCTCGGTCTTCCTTATATGAGCGCATCAGGGAGCGCCAGTATGATGATCCTCATTTGCTTGTCCTTAAGGACAGAGTTCAGCATAATGATGCCAGAGATGTGACTATCGGAGATGATGGGGTGTTGAGGATGCAGGGCCGGATATATGTGCCCAACATAGATGGGCTTCGGGAGTTGATTCTGGAGGAGGCCCATAGCTCGCGGTATTCCATTCATCCGGGAGCCGCGAAGATGTATCAGGATTTGAGACAACACTATTGGTGGAGGAGAATGAAGAAAGACATTGTCAGATTTGTAGCTCGGTGTCTCAATTGTCAGCAGGTGAAATATGAGCATCAGAGATCGGGTGGCTTGCTTCAGCGGATGGATATTCCAGAGTGGAAGTGGGAGCGGATCACTATGGACTTTGTAATTGGGCTCCCACGGACTTTGAAGAAGTTCGATGCTATTTGGGTGATTGTAGATCGGCTGGCCAAGTCCACGCACTTCATTCCTATTTGTACTACTTATTCCTCTGAGCGGTTAGCAAAAATATATATCCGGGAGATTGTTTGGTTACATGGTGTCCCAGTTTCCATCATTTCAGATAGGGGCACTCAGTTTACTTCTTAGTTTTGGAGGTCTGTGCAGCGAGAGTTGGGTACTCAGGTTGAGCTGAGCACAGCTTTTCACCCTCAGACGGACGGGCAGTTCGAGCGCACTATTCAGATATTGGAGGATATGTTATGCGCTTGTGTTATTGATTTCGGAGGGTCATGGGATCATTTCCTACCGCTCGCGGAGTTTGCTTATAATAACAGCTACCAGTCGAGTATTCAAATGGCTCCATATGAGGCTTTGTATGGGAGACGGTGTAGATCTCCAGTTGGTTGGTTTGAGCCGAGCGAGGCCAGGCTATTGGGTACAGATTTGGTGCAGGATGCTTTAGACAAGGTGAAGGTGATTCAGGAGAGGCTTCGTACAGCGCAGTCGAGACAAAAGAGCTATACTGATAGGAAGGTTCGTGACGTGTCCTACATGGTTGGTGAGAAAGTTTTGTTGAAGGTTTCACCCATGAAGGGTGTTATGAGGTTTAGGAAGAAGGGTAGGTTGCGTCCACGGTGTATTGGGCCTTTTGAGGTACTTCGGAGGATTGGGGAGGTAGCTTATGAGCTTGCTTTGCCACCCATCCTGCCAGGTGTGCACCCAGTATTCCATGTTTCTATACTCCGGAAGTATGTTGGGGACCTGCCTCATGTTCTGGATTTCAGGAGGGTTCAGTTGGAGGGTGATCTGACTTATGATGTGGAGCCAGCAGCTATTTTGGAGCGTCAGGTTCGGAAGTTTAGATCAAAAGATATAACTTCAGTGAAAGTGCAGTGGAGAGGTCGGCCCGTGGAGGAGGCTACCTGGGAGACCGAGCAGCAGATGCGGAGCAGATATCCTTACCTATTTAAGGCTTCAGGTACGTTTCTTGACTCATTCGAGGACGAACGTTTGTTTAAGAGGGGGAGGATGTGACGACCCAGCCGATCGTCTCATGAGCTACCACTCCGTTTCCCCCATTTCTGCTTCTAATTGCTTAAATTATCGGTTTTGTATGTGATCGAGTTGGTTGGCTCGGGTTCCGAAAAGTTTTGAGAGGGTTTGAGGCACTTAGTCTCTTTTAAGAAGGCTTAAGTTGGAAAAATCAACCGGATGTTGACTTATGGGTTAGAGGGCTCGGATGTGAGTTCCAATGGTTCGGATAGCTTCGGGAGATGATTTGGGACTTAGGAGCGTGATCAAAATGTGTTTTGGAGGTTTGGAGTAGATTTAGGCTTGAATTGGCGAAATTGAGTTTTTGGCGTTTTCCGGTTGATAGGTGAGATTTTGATATAGGGGTCAGAATGGAATTCCGGAAGTTGGAGCAGCTTCGTTATGTCATTTGGGATGTGTGTGCAAAAATTCAGGTCATATGGACGTGGTTTGGTTGGGCTTTTGATCAAAAGAGGAATGCGGAAGAATTTAGAACCTTAGGCTTGAATTCGATGAGTTTTGGTGATTTTGATGTTGTTTGAGGTGTTTTGAAGATTGGTACAAGTTTGACTAAGGTTATGGGTTATGTTTGTGCTTTTGGTTGAGGTCCCGGGGGCCTCGGATGAGTTTCGGGTGGTTAAACGGACCATTTCTAGTTGTTGAAAGTTGCAGAAAAATCTGCTGAAGTGTTGCAGACAGCAATGCTTCGCGTTCGCGAGTGGACCCTCGCGTTCGCGAAGGGCTAGCAGTTGAGGTTGAAGATTTAGCCTTCGCGTTCGCGAGGGAGCTTCTGCGTTCGCGAAGGGTTGGGGTCGTTGTGCATTGTGTTCGCGAGGTATCAGACGCGTTCGCGATGGTTTGAGTTGTGGAGTCATCGCGTTCGCGAGGCAGTGGTCGCGTTCGCGAAAGATGAAAAGTGGTCAACGTCAAATTGTGCTTCCCGAACGTGAGGCTTTGACCGCGTCCGCGATTAAGGAATTTTAATAGCTGGGCAGAATGTTTTAAAGACCTGTTCCGCGACTTTGAACCCTTTTACACCATTTTTTGAACGGGAAAAGAGCTTTGAGGCGATTTTGAAGAGAGGAAATCATTGTTCTTCATTGAGGTAAGGATTTTGGACCCTAAACCTCGATTATTTGTGATTAAGGAACAAAATAACAGTGTTTAATTCATGGAAATCAGTAGAACAAGGTGGAGTTAGGGCTTGAGATTATGAGACCTTCGAGGGATGATTTGAGGGGTCAAACGAACTCCGATTTTTGAGTTCTTTATATGTACGGATTCGTGAGATGATGAAGAATATTTTGGTATAAAGTTTGTCCAGTTCCGAGACACGGGCCCGGGGGTCGGATTTTGACTGATTTCAGGTTTTGTGCTTAAAATCGATATTTTTCAATTGGAATTCATTCTTTTAGCATATTTTGATGATAAAAATCTGAACTTGGTAGATTTGGAGTTCGAGAGGCAAGCGTGTGGCAAAGTAGCTTTTCAGGCTAGTTCGAGGTGAGTAATGATTTTAAATGTTGTCCTAAGGGTATGAAGCCCCGGATTACACAACGTTCGGCTGTGTTGAGGTGACGCACACGCTAGATGACGAGCGTGGGGTCGTGCACCGTTGGAGTTTGTGACTTAGTCCATCCCGAATGGCTATTTTTCTGTATATTTGGTAGCTAACTGTTTGATATTATTATTCTTTGGGCTAAATGCCATGTTTGGGCTTCGTGCCAACTGTTTGAACCCTTAGGGGAATTTAAATGACATTTTTCCTCACTATTGATTTCATATTGATGCTCAGTCATGCTATATTTTCACTATTTTCAAAACTCAGCTATGTTATTCTGTTTTAAACACATTACATAATATTTTAAAGATATTTTGAGTTGAGCTTCAGGTTTTACTGATGCCCGAGGGGCTTGTGAGATTCTAACTGAGTAAGGCCGAGGGCCTGTGTTGTGAGGATACTTTTGGGTCGGGCTGCACGCCGTAGCAGTGATATACTGATTATGATAATGAGGCCGAGGGCCTGAGATTGTACGCCACGAGGTGGCTTGAGATTGATATGAGGCCGAGAGCCTGTTTATGATGCCACGAGATGGCTTGATATTGTGCTTGGGCCGTAAGGGGCCCCTCTCGGAGTCTGTACACCCCCAGTGAGCGCGGGTACCCATTGTGATATGAGATATAGCCCGAGAGGCTGGTATTGTTCTGTGATATTGCCCGAGGGGCTGATTCTATTGTTGTTACTGAGCCCGAGGGGCAGTTATTATGTGTTTACTTTGTAGTTGTTTTCCTTGTATATTGTGTAACTGTTTAAAGGATGTTTATGAGATTTCACTGCTTAATTATATTTACGGATTTTGCTATGTCTTTTTTAGCTTAGTATTGTGCTTTACGTGGTTTTATATTACTCAGTCTTCATTTATTTTTATTACTCACTGAGTTGGAGTAGTCACTTTACTCCCTGCACCCCTGTGTGCAGATTCGAGCGCTACAGGTCTTGCTCCTGAGGGTTGATAGTTCCAGCAGGTATTCGGAGATTTACTAGGTAGCTGCTTGGCGATTCGCAGCTCAGTGCATTCTCCCTCCATATTAGTTTCTTTGATTCAATTATGTAGTAGTGGATTAGACTTCAGACTTTTATTTTTGTTTTAGATGCTCATGACTGGTGACACCCCGATATCGAGCTGTGTTGGTTTTATTTCCGTACCTTATTCTGTTATTTTGGGATTTTATTTCTGTTAAAGACTTGGGTTTTATTATTTTAACTGCTTAAAGTGAATTGGAAGTGTGTCGGCTGACCTTGTATTCACGAGATGCGCCATCACGACCGGGTTTGGGTTTAGGATCGTGATAAAGATCGACCAACACATCTGATACGTGGGATAAGCAAATAACAAAACAACATTTGATTAGAAAAAGTTTATTCACCAACGTACCAAAAGGATCTCACCTTTTGGACTTAATCAAATAATGGAAAAGGGTCAAAACTATCCCTATCGTTTGCTAAATGGTTTATAAATACCTTCCGTCCATCTATCCATTCCAAAAAATACACTCTGTCCATCTATCCATTCAAAAAAACACACGAAGTTAATTCTATTAACAAAAATACCCTCGCGACTAACGGCAGAACTGATGGAGTGTATTTTTTTGAACGGATAGATGGACGGAGGGTATTTATAAACCATTTAGCAAACGATAGGGATTTTTGACCAAGAATCAAATATGGGTCTTATTTTTACCCATTTACCTGGTCCGACCCTATTTATTTGACCCGCCTAATTATTTTCTTTCTTTTTCTTTGCTTTTTTTTTTTCATTCACCCAGCACACCCACTCTCATCTCACAAAGAATTTTTAGCGTTTCTTTGTTGAAACAAATCTTTCTTTGTGTTTGAAAATATGGCTTTGGCTTTCACTTCATCTGCAATTCATGGCACTTTGTCCTCCTATTCTTCTTCTTATGAACATCCCAAAGGTAACCCCTTAACCTTTTTTTTTTTTTTTTTTTTTTTTTTT
>NW_017670879.1:261319-263619 GCF_001879085.1 Nicotiana attenuata | reverse complement strand
GAAAATTGAAACCAAGGTGACTAAAAAGCTTAGAAATTATCACATTACTAGGATAAAGATTAGAATACTAATAAAGGTTAAAAAAAAAAAAAAAAAAAAAAGGTTAAGGGGTTACCTTTGGGATGTTCATAAGAAGAAGAATAGGAGGACAAAGTGCCATGAATTGCAGATGAAGTGAAAGCCAAAGCCATATTTTCAAACACAAAGAAAGATTTGTTTCAACAAAGAAACGCTAAAAATTCTTTGTGAGATGAGAGTGGGTGTGCTGGGTGATAAGGAAAAAGAGAGGGGGGAAAAAATCAAAGAAAAATAAAGAAAATAATTAGGCGTCAAATAAATAGGGTCGGACCAGGTAAATGGGTAAAAATTGCCACGTCCTTAAATGAAAGACCCATCCCTATCGTTTGCTAAATGGTTTACAAATACCCTCCGTCCATCTATCCGTTCAAAAATACACACTCCATCAGTTCTGCCGTTTAGTCGCGGGGATATTTTTGTTAATAGAATTAACTTCGTGTGTTTTTTTGGACGGATAGATGGACGGAGTGTATTTTTTTTAACGGATAGATGAGCGGAGGGTATTTATAAATCATTTAACAAACGATAGGGATAGTTTTGGCCCTTTTCCGATCAAATAATTAACAAGAGAAGGAACTAAATTTGAGAAGATGTGGTATATATATCTTCTGCCGCCGCCAAACTACCGGCGACATCACCCTTTTTTTCCCTTCGTTTGTTTCAAGTCACAAACTTAAATCAGGTTTGGCCTTTATTAAATAAATATCTACCATTGCATTCCAGAAAATTAGCAACACGACGATATTGCCCAACATAATGTAATTGGTATAGAATGAGGTTTCACTTAACCTAGCAACCCTTTTGACAAGTAAAGAATATAACCTACTTTAAAGAATATATACTCACTGCCGCCACCAAAGCTTACAGTGCATCATCATTCTTTATAGTAATTTATTAATGCCAAAATTGGCAGTCAAGCAATCATACCCCTACTTTGGTACCCTTGATTATAGTCGTTCCCTGAAAGAATCACAACAACGGTTAAAACCATTTTTGTCAAACAATTCTAAGTTCTCGGCGCTGCCGTCGACTAATTGTAGGCTCTCAACATTACACATGATTTTCAACAAGATGATAAATCATGAAACATATGTACATAATCAAATATATACATATCATCTGCGTTATCCAATTAGATGCAAGTAGGTTCTGATATCAATTGATGGATAACAGATCTGAACGACGGAAGCAAATAGCCAAGATCACTTGCATGTAATATATTAATCATAGATTTTAATCAAACATAAAATCGATATTTATCTCTTGAAGCGTGACTGCAATCGCCAAAAGACCTTCAAGCATGAGCAAAAACCGTCCACGAGATCATCCTTCAGTTCCACGGTCTTCTGCTGTGTGACCCGAATAATGGCCGGAATTAGCAAAACTCGTGTGGGCGAGTTTCTCCTAGGAAAACCGTGTAGTAAAACCTCTTGCCTCCTTATGGAATAAGACCTCTTTATATAGTCACAGGTTTTAGGGTTTAAAACATTTTCCTAAACCTGTTGGGTCTTCCTTTTCTACCAAGAAATATAATTCCATTTAATTCCTAATTATTCAGTCACAGTAGGGACCGCAGTATCTAATTTACGAGGCTTCCTATTATGGACTTAATTCGAAATATCCGAATTAATACTACCATAATAAATTACGAATTATTCCACTAAAAATTCGTAACTGCACTCCTCAGTTCAAATTCAAAATATTTCCATTAAACCTTGTTTAACTCCCCATGTTAAGATTCAGATACTAATCGAATAAATTAAATTACTGACAATTTAATTCATTGATTATTTCCTTTAGATTTTCTCTTAACTTATTTCATGTGACGGATACAAAATCCACCTGCAGGGTTTACACATGAAAACTTATAAGCTTTCATAAAGGTGTATCATCAATCTCTAGACCGAGACATGGATTCCATCAACTAACTATTACTTTGCCAATGTATATCATTATTGTCCAATTTACCAGGCATATTGACCCACGAAAGAATCTTGCCTTTTAATAAATCCAAACAATAATAATATACACAACTAATAATAATTATATCAAGATTAAGAGTGTAAGTACATTTAATGGCTAGAGAATTTATTTTATTAAGTCAATATAAAATACTTATCTCTACTTGGTCCGTTCAATACATACAAAATGTACTAGCACAAGCAGTCGGAATTAGACAATTCCCATAATCAAGATAAATTATATTTAATCTTGTGCTACAA
>NW_017670879.1:258924-259892 GCF_001879085.1 Nicotiana attenuata | reverse complement strand
CACTAATTCAGAAATTAACCATGAAATTGGCCCAAATAACAAACACCCATAGTCAAATTAGCCCTAAAATACAAGACCAATCAATTACCCACACTAGGGTTGAGCCACAAGCTATGGGGTCTAGCTACTCATATCCAAAGAAGAAAAACAAGAAATAGATGAAGATGAACTCATATTAATTAATTGCTAAGCTAAATACAAAGATTCAATGATGAAAAGTAAGTAAAAATGCCCAAAATGGCTAAGAAAAGTCGACCCACGAGCGCAACTTACGTATTACAATATCTAATGCCCTAAAAATGGAAAAAGAATCTATTTATACTAAGCTAAAAAATCTGGACAAAAATGCCCCAGGGAGGTTAGTGCGGATCGCACAGAATGGACCGCGGTCCGCACTGGCTCTTTGACATCAAAAATCTCACACTCTGAACTTGGGCTCCGCGGACCGCACAGAATGGACCGCGGCCAGGCTTCTAGTGCGGTCCGCACAAAGTTGACCGCGGACCGCACAGGCTTCAAACTTGAAAAATCATCCTCTCTGAATCTTGGCACCGCGGACCGCAGAGAATGGACTGCGGCCGCATTGCCTTCAGTGCGGACCGCACAAAATAGTGTGCGGCCGCACTGCCTTGAAGCTTGAAATTCAACTCTCTGAATCTCCCAGTGCGGACCGCACAAAGTGGTGTGCGGCCGCAGTGGGCCTGTTCTGCCTAAGCTTACCTTGTCTTTGGCACTTGTGCAAGTTTCACTCCTTTTGAGCCGATCTTTGACATTTTGTCACTTTGTTGATCAAACCTGCAATCAAGAACAACTTGTAAGCCTTTTGGGACTATTTTGTATGAATATTTGATCAAAGCATAAGCAAGAAGGAATATAAAATGCGTCAAAATCCCTAGTTATCAACTCCCCCAAACTTAAGCTTTTGCTTGTCCTCAAGCAAACAAAATAAGACCCACCCCTTAAGAGAA
>NW_017670879.1:137453-257603 GCF_001879085.1 Nicotiana attenuata | reverse complement strand
GTTAATTGGGACTATCATTTCTCATGAGTCCATCCCAATTCCTTGTTGGGTCAATTTTGGGGTCATAGACTCTCTTTCTCAAGAGGAGTTAAACCCACAAAGCTTGAATCAGTGTTTGCAACCACAAATTCGAAATTAAAACATAAAATCAACCCAAATAGCAAACACCCATAGTCAATCTAACCCTAGATGGCAACACCCATCAATTACCCACACTAGGGTTGAGTCACAACCCTAGCAAATGGGTTTAGCTACTCATGCTAGATACAGAAATTGAAGAAATAGATGAAGAACTAAGCATATTAATTGATTACCAAGAAGAAACTACATCAATCTGCCAAAAATGGCTACAATAATCGGCGCAGCTCACGTCTGAAGTCAGAAGATACAAAACGATAACCTAAAAATGGTAAAATGTTCTATTTATACTAGGCTGGAAAAACTGGATAAAAATACCCCTACGGGGTCAGTGCGGGCCGCACAAAAAGGACCGCGGCCCCACTGGCTCTTTAACTTCAACTTTCAGCTTCTCTGATCTTGAGGACTGCGGACTGCATGGATTAAACCGCGACCGTGAAGGCAACAGGCGCGGTCCGCACAAGCTTGAGCGCGGACCGCGTGGCTTAACACTTGGGATTTCACATCTCTCTGAACTTCTGCTCCGCAGACCGCACAAAAAGGTAGTGCGGCCGCGAAGTCACCACCGCGGACCGCGTAACCAGTACCGCGGCCGCGTAGCCTTAAGCCCAAACTAGCCATGTCTCTGAACCTCCTAGTGCGGCCGCATTCACTTTAGTGCGGTCCGCACTAGGCCCTCTTTTCCTCAACTCACTTAATCTTTGATACTTGAGCAGGTTTCACTCCTTTTGAGCCGATCTTTGACATTTCGTCACTTTGTCGATCAAACATGCAATCAAGCACAACTTGTGAGCATTTTGGGCCTATTTTGTAGCAATTTATAACCAAAGCATAGGCAAGTAGGGGCATAAAACATGTTAAAATACCGACTTATCAACTCCCCCAAACTTAAATCTTTGCTTGTCCTCAAGAAAACAAAATAAGACCCACCCCTTAAAGGACAATCCAAGTAATTCCAGCTATCCTAAAGTAACCTCAACAAGCATCAATTGGGACTAACAATTGCCCTCAATACAAATGGATCATTAACATTTAAACCTTGGAAACTATGGATCAAGTGTGACACAAGAGCATCAAGAATTGACTCATTACATCAAAGAACTCTCTCAATTACTTTAGTCGCTGTGGAACCCAAACTCATACATCCTCAACTCTCCCTAAGCAAACCTCACCTTTTAGAGTATAAGCACACAAACCCGAGGTTAATGGGAGTTCACTCGTCTCTCTCAAGGAAATGTCACAAGTCCAGCTCTAAGTACCATATGCTTGACCCTCATGTAAGTATCCACTAATGCGAGCGTCACCCAACTCAAAATCATATAGGGCTTTTGTAGAGTCAATGTGAAGGCGTTTGGGTAAGGGTAGGATATGTTTTTGTTCAAGTGGGTTCAATCTTCCCTTAAGCACTTCTTTTGATTCATTTGGCACAATTCACTTGACTCTTTGAGTCATTTCACCTCTTCCAAGGGGTTAGAGAGACAAATTGTCACTCTTTCTTATGCAATTCAAAACATTTCTCCTTTTTCTACTTTTTCCACACTTTTTTCACTTTTGTTTTCCTTGAATCCCTTTTTATTCTTGTTCACATTGGGCTTTCTTTTTGTCTTTTTCTTTTCTCTCTTTTTCATTGCCTTCTTTTTCTTTTGCTTTTGTACCTTTTACCACTTTTGTTTCACTCCTCGTCTCTCCCCCCAAACTTATACTCTTTCCAAGTGCTAAAGGAAAGATTTGGGTGCCAAGAGAGGGTATCTTTAAGAACGGGTATAGGGTTGTATTATGGTTCTTGAAAGAAGAAGGTCTAGGCTCAAAAGGGTTTACTAGGGATCTTATCAATGGTAGGCTATGGATTTTTTCAAACAATCATTTGGATCAAGGAGAGCCTATAATCACTTCTCAAGTCGAATTTCACTCAAAATTTCGCCTCAACAAACATTCAGGGCAAGTTCTAGACCATTGGCTCAGGACTTGGACTCATAATTCAATTTCTCACCACACACACTCAAGGATTGCTAAAGACATAGAGTCGAGGGCCCACAACAACCTTAGATACGATTGAGCACACAATAGTCTCGAAAGACCACATGATGTTTGTTTGGTCAACACAAGAGTCTCAAGGTCACTACTTTCACCATCCTAAACACAAAAACTTGTCTTTGACCATGGGATCAAAGGCAAATGTGTTAGGCCCAAGTGAAGCCATGCTTGAAGTACCCTTAACTAAAAACTACTAAAAACAAAAGAAAAATCAAAAAACGGACTCAAACCCTTAAGAAAGTTGTCACGCCATCCATCATCAGGAAGAGCCACTCGGTTCACACAATACTCCACCCTTGGATAGAACCGTGGCATTAAGAAAACCAAAGGCTTATTGAAAGCGCCAAAAACAAAACAAAAGGCTGCGAGCCTATCTACGAAGCTAAAAATGAAATTTTTTTACGAAAATAGAAAATAGAACGAACATTTACAATAGGGATTAGAATATACAACGAGGGATGAATATATACAAAAATGTAACTTTATATACAGACCAAATAGAAGATAAAAAGTATGATAAAAGTACTGAATGTAAAGTTATATACAACCCAAAATAGAAAATCAACAGAAACATAAACTAAGTCAACTAATAGATACAGTCATCCAGATAAAAAAGTAGGGCTCACCCCCACGAATAAAAGCTGGCATTGTCCCCAATGCCAACTATCAAATAAGCATCAAAAATCACAAAGAAAGGATATAGGAGCTCCCTAGGCCTGGTCCGTCTGCATGGGATCATCAGTGGTCCCCGGGTCCTCTGTATGTGCGGGAACCTCAGAATGGTTCCCGTATGAGGGTCGGGATCGATTTCCACAGGGAGCTAGAAATTGGAGCTGGGTATCTATCTAGACTAGAATTGCGTGTATGCTCTTAATTGATATTCTTTTCATTTTTGGGTTTTTCAATTATAAACAATAGCTATCAAGCTACTAGTTGAATCTAGATTATACTATGAAATAATTGCTAAAGTTGTATCTAATGGGAAGAAGGGCACTAGGGTCGTGGCATCACCTAGGTGGCTAATTGATGGGTAGATGTTACTAAGGTTCGATTGACATAACTGGGACTTATGCTATAACTGTTGCTCAAGTAGGGTAATTACTCTCTCGAGATTTAACCCGTTAATTGGGACTATCATTTCTCATGAGTCCATCCCAATTCCTTGTTGCACAATTTTGGGGTCATAGACTCTCTTTCTCAAGAGGAGTTAAACCCACAAAGCTGGAATCGGTGTTTGCAACCACAAATTCAAAATTAAAACATAAAATCAACCCAAATAGCAAACACCCATAGTCAATCTAATCCTATATGGCAACACCCATCAATTACCCACACTTGGGTTGAGTCACAACCCTAGCTAATGGGTTTAGCTACTCATGCTAGATACAGAAATTGAAGAAGTAGATGAAGAACTAAGCATATTAATTGATTACTAAGAAGAAACTACAATAATCTGCCAAAAATGGCTACAGTAATCGGCGCAGCTCACATCTGAAGTCAGAAGATACAAAAAGTTAACCTAAAAATGGTAAAATGTTCTATTTATACTAGGCTGGAAAAACTGGACAAAAATACCCCTGCGGGGTAAGTGCGGGCCGCACAAAAAGGACCGCGGCCGCACTAACTCTTTAACTTCAACTTTCAGCTTCTCTAATCTTGAGGACCGCGGACCGCGTGGGTTGAACCGTGACCGCGAAGGCAACAGGCGCGGTCCGCACAAGCTTGACCGCGGACTGCGTGGCTTAACACTTGGGATTTCACATCTCTCTGAACCTCTGCTCCGCGGACCGCACAAAAAGGTAGTGCGGCCGCAAAGTCACCATCGCGGACCGCGTAACCACTACCGCGACCGCGTAGCCTTAAGCCCAAACTAGCCATGTCTCTGAACCTCCTAGTGCGGCCGCATTCACTTTTGTGCGGTCCGCACTAGGCCCTCTTTTCCTCAATTCACTTAATCTTTGATACTTGAGCAGGTCTCACTCCTTTTGAGCCGATCTTTGACATTTCGTCACTTTGTCGATCAAACTTGCAATCAAGCACAACTTGTGAGCATTTTGGGACTATTTTGTAGCAATTTATAACCAAAGCATAGGCAAGTAGGGGCATAAAACATGTTAAAATCCCGACTTATCAGGGGCCCACAACGACCTTGGATACGATTTTAGCACACAATGGTCCCGAAAAACCACTTGATGATTATCGGCCAACACAAGAGTCTCAAGGTCACGACTTTCACCATCCTAAACACAACAATTTGTTTTTGAGTATATGATCAAAGGCAAATGTGCTAGGCCCAAGTGAAGATTTTCTTGAGGTACCCTTAACTACTAACTACTAAAAACCAAAAAGAAAAAGAAAAACGGACTCAAACCCTTAAGAAGGTATTCACGCCATCCATCGTTCGGAAGAGCCACCCGGTTCACACAACACTCCACCTTTGGAAAGAACCGTGACATTAAGAAAACCAAAGGCTTATTGCAAATTTCAAAACAAGAAGCTACTAATCCCAAATAAGAAGTTAAAAACGAAAAATTTGCGGAAAGTAAAATGAATATATACAAGAGGGAATTTGTCGAATATACAATAGAAGGGATGAATATCTACAATGTAACATCACTTTATATACAGACCTAAAGTAAAATAAAAGTGCGAGAAATGATAAAAATATATACAAACCAAAGATGAAAAATAAAGAAAGCATAAAAAGAATCAAAAATATATACATTCATCCGAATGTATCCATGAAGCAAAAAGTAGGGCCTACCCCCTCAAATGAAAGCTGGCGTTGTCCTCAATGCCAACTATCCAAAATAAAGCACCAAAAAGATATAAAGAAGGATATAGAAGACTCCCTAAAGCATGTATGTTTGCATAGGCTCCTGAGTGGTCCCTAGGTCCTCACTGTGCTCGGGAGCCTCAGACTGGATCCCGGTGTCCTGCTGCTCTGCTGCTGGGACCTGAGCCTAAACCTGGACAGGCTCTTGAGATACATCCGGTGGCTGACTGGAGGAAGCCTCCGTTGGGTTAGCCAACTGGATGACTGCATCATCTGCTCTGGGAATCATCCTCCTCCTCTTGGGAGGCCTCTGTAACTGCTCCGGCTGGGGATGCTCTGCTGGTGCTGGGTCCTGGAGTAGTAAATCTAAAGGAAGGTGATCTGCCTTCAGTCTGTCAACATCTGCTCTAAGCTCCTTCACAGACTCCTTGGAAGCCCGTGTCTTCCTCAACTTATTGTGCTCCCTAGCAAGCTTCTTGAGAGCCTTGTTGTGTGAATCAACTGCCTCAGCAAGCTTCTTCTGGTTGTCAAGGATTTTCTTTTGGTTGTCTAACATCTCCTTAAGAGCATCCTCTATAGACTGTGGAGCTGGAGGAGTCGACTGAGCCTCAACAGTGGTGGTAAAAATGGACAACTTGGATGAGGCAGTCTGCATCCAGTTGTTGATATTCATAAGTGCCTGGCTCAATCTGTGGGTAGTAATAGGATGGGCCCGGGAAGATGGAATCTCCTGGCCTGCTGAGGTGGATGGGCCAGCAGGAATAGCTGTGGATGTGGATGGACCGGGAGGGACATTTGTGGAAGTGGAGGTAGGCTCAGCAGGAGCCACTACCACGACTGGCTCTTCAGACTGGCCAATTGTAGTAGTAGATGTACCCTTGAAGCTCTTGCTCTTGGGGTTGTCATCCCCCTGCATGCTATACCAGGAAAAAGGAGCCTTTGCTTTGACTTTGACATCGAAGGGCTTCTTGTCCACTTTGAAGTCCCGGAAGTACACAGTGAGGGTGCTGGGGAAAGGATAGTTCCGGTCATTCTCCGCACCCACAATAGAAATGATTCTGGACATCGCATTCCCCACGTTGATGGGGTACCCTGCCATGATAGAAGCCATTAACACAGCCCGGGAAAGAGGAAGGGTGTTGCCATGTGTTGTGGGGTCCAACCTGCTATATACAAAAGTCTCCCACCCCCGTGCCTCAAAGTTTAAATTCCTTCTCAGAATTTTGACTCCAGCAGTCAACCAGTCAGGGGTGGTACCTGGGATTTCCAGGTACTGTGCTAGCCAAGGACGAACCTCTTCACCCATCTCTAACTTTGCCATGTACAAAGTCTCATCCTCATCATTGAGGCCAAGGTATTCGTTGAGGTACTTCCCTTCAAATGACACCTTCATATTCCGAACTTTGGTCACTTTGGAACCCTTTTTGATGTGGGCTACATTGCAATAAAACTCCTTGACCATGTGTTCATTGGAATCCACACACTCTTCTAGAAAATGTTCCCAGTCCACTCTAGTCCTAAACTGTCTCTGCACGTTGGGGTTGTGGGGTAGTAGGTCTCTATCAATGAAGCTCCTCTCCGGAATCAACTTTCTCACTGGCCACCACTCCCGAAATTTATGGTACGCCACCTCACTCACGAATCTATCTCGCAAAACTTCTAGTTTTCTAGTTCTGGCAATGCCTCCCACCTGAGGCTCACCTCCTTCTGCCACTTACTCATCTCCCCGAACTTCCTCCTCCGCACCTACTGCACCCTCTCCAGATAATGAAGCTGTAGGAGAGGTGGAGTATTCCCCACTACCTGCTGCTGAGCCCTCAGACGACTCAAAAATCACATGTGTTGGTGCTTGGGCAGTGGGTGATGGTGGAGGAGTGTCTCTTAGCCTGAATCTCTCCGACCAGTCTTCGACATATTTTGGCGCGGAGTCCGAAGAAATGTCCCCTGATGGTTCATACTCACTCCCTCAGGAATGGGAGGCAGCTCTATCAGCAGCTTTTATTAGTTTTCTGGTCTTTTTTATGTTTTCCCGAGCTTGGGGAGTGAGTTTTATCATCTTCTTTTTCCCTCCCCGGGAGGATTCTCCTCTACCTGGTTGTTTACCACGTTCTCTCACCATTGTCTGCAATCATAGTTCAATCAGCTTGTTAGTATCACAGTGATCAATTAAGAACAAAGTTGCAAAAGCAGAACAAGAAATGTTGCAGACAGGTTGTAGAAGTTACCTAGTGCGGACCGCACAAAATCAACTGCGACCGCACTGGGGTCACCGCGGACCGCACAAAACCAACCGCGGTCCGCACAGAGGTGGGGTTCAGACTACCCACTCTCTAAATCTAGGCAGTTCGCACCGCACAAAATCGACCGCGGCCGCACTGCTTGAGGTTCAACAAACAGAAGGGTACCAACGCGGTCCGCACAAAATGGTAGTGCGGACCGTATTGGGCCACCGCGGACCGCACATAAACGACCGCCGTCCGCACTGAGTGCCTAGTTGTGGAACTAAATTAGGGTTCCATGTATTTTTATTTGGAGTCCAATTGTTTCACCTAAGTAGTGTCTCTACATGATTACCCATTGATTTTAACTATCTAAGGCTATTTTAACCTAAAAATTAACAACCCTAACCTACTGTATTGAAGAAAATGAAGGAAAAGGAGAATGAAAAACAAGGAAAAAGAAAAATAAGATAAAATAAACAAGATTGATAAACTAAAAGGCAAGTAATGGTACCAGATGTGAGAGTTAATGAAGAATATCAAGTCCAAGCAGTTGACTGTAAGCAAAAAGATGATGCACAGTGATTTTTTAGGGTTCTGAGAGATAAAGGTGCAAAAAGGGTAAAAGGAGTCCCTCGGGCCCTATTTATAGAAAAAGGACCTGGGGCCCATTCTCACCTACCAGTGCGGACTGCACAAAATGGACCGCGGTCCGCACTGCCCTGTTTTGTACAAGTTTGAGAAGGCATCGCTCTACGGACCGCACAAAATGGACTGCGGCCGCAGAGGACCACCGCGGACCGCACAGAATGGACGGCGGCCGCGGTGGCAAACTTCAGAGAGATCACTTCTTCACCCTCTGCCAGTGCGGTCCGCACAAAATGGTAGTGCGGCCGCACTGGCAACTTCAGAGACCTATGCATTTTTTCAATTATGTCCTACACTGCATCAACTCAATCCTGTAACATCTCACAACCAGTTAGTCCAAAAATCAATCCTACACTATAATGAAAATCAAATAAAAACAAGAATGAAAAACACATGGTTTGCCTCCCAAGAAGCGCCTAATTTAACGTCGCGGCACG
The DNA here is from genome assembly GCF_001879085.1 of Nicotiana attenuata. NCBI lineage: Eukaryota > Viridiplantae > Streptophyta > Magnoliopsida > Solanales > Solanaceae > Nicotiana > Nicotiana attenuata. The sequence continues at coordinate 249,351 of NW_017670879.1, read as the reverse complement.
ACGCATGTTACCATCCAATCATTTGAAATGAACAACAGCCACCACATGGCTATCATCAAACTTCCCCAAGTAATGCTTGACTCTATGCCCATTCACTCTAAAAACTTCCCCACTTTTGTTCTCCAAATCAAGAGCACCAAATGGGGTCACACACACTACTTCAAATGGTCCGCTCCACTTTGACTTCAGCTTTCCCGGGAACAACCTTAGATGAGAATTGGATAAGAGCATCAAATCTCCCACCTTGAACTCCTTGCCCCGAGTGTATTTGTCATGAAGGTATTTCATTTTATCCTTATACAGGGACGAACTAGAGTAAGCATGGAACCTAAATTCATCAAGCTCATTGAGTTGCTCCACCCGAAGATTAAATGCTATGTCCCAATCAAGATTCAACTTCTTCAAGGCCCACATGGCCTTATGCTACAACTCCACTGGTAAATGACATGCTTTCCCAAACACCAACCGGTACGGCGACATACCAATTGGAGTCTTGTAAGCGGTCTGGTAGGCCCATAGAGCATTATCTAACTTTTTAGACCAATCGGTCCTATTGGCATTGACGGTTTTGGACAAAATTCTCTTGATCTCCCTGTTAGACACTTCAACCTGGCCACTTGCTTGAGGATGATAAAGCGTAGACACTTTGTGGTTGACACCATACTTGGAAAGCAAGGCATCAAAAGCTCTATTACAAAAATGCGATCCTCCATCACTAATAATTGCCCGAGGTGTACCAAACCTTGTGAAAATGCTCTTCTTCAGAAATGCCACCACACTCCTAGCTTCATTGTTGGGCAAGGCCACGGCCTCGACCCATTTTGAGACATAATCAACCGCTACAAGAATGTAAGTGTTTCCACACGAGCTTACAAAAGGGCCCATAAAATCGATACCCCATACATCAAAGATATCAACTTCGAGAATGGTGTTTAGAGGCATCTCATCTTTCTTGGAAATCCCGCCCGCTCGTTGACATTGATCACATCTTTTTACTAGATCACTTGCATCTTTGAACAAGGTTGGCCAATAAAAACCACAACTCAGAACTTTCGAAGCCGTCCTCGCCCCTCCATGATGTCCACCATAGGGGGAGGAATGACAGCCTCTAGAATGCTAAATTGCTCCTCCTCAGGTACACACCTCCGGATCACTCCATCGGTACAAATCTTGAACAAGTATGGCTCGTCCCAATAGAAGTCCAAACTATCCCGTTTGAGCTTCTTCCTTTGGTTAGAAGAGAGCTCACACGGAATGATGCCAGTCACAAGGAAATTAGCAATGTCCGCAAACCATGGCATATCACACATCGGCACAGAAAGTAGTTACTCATCGGGGAATGTATCATTGATCTCTAGGCCATTACACGGCCTACCTTCCTCCTCCAAGAGGAACAAATGATCCGCCACTTGGTTTTCACTACCTTTCCGGTCCACTATCTCCAAATCAAGCTCTTGAAGTAATAAGACCCATCGCATCAGTCTAGCTTTGGAGTCTTTCTTTGTCATCAAATATCTAAGAGCTGCATGATCGGTGTGCACTATGACTTTGGCTCCCATAAGATATGGCCGAAATTTTTCCATGGCGAACACAATAGCCAACAATTCCTTCTCAGTCACCGTGTAGTTCCTTTGAGCCTCATTCATAGTCTTGCTCGCATAGTACACTGGATGAAACATTTTGTTCACTCTTTGATCCAAAACTGCCCCAACCGCAGCATCACTTGCGTCGCACATGATCTCGAAAGGCAATCTCTAATTGGGTGCGGTAATGATCGGGGTGGTGGTCAATTTATGCTTGAGAAGTTCAAAGGCTTCCATACATCTCTCATCAAACACAAACTTTGTATCCTTTTCTAGCAACTTGCAAAGAGGATTCACTACCTTCGAAAAGTCCTTGATAAACCGCCAGTAGAACCCCGTATGCCCAAGAAAACTCCTCACCCCCTTGATAGAAGTGGGGGGAGGAAGCCTTGAAATCACCTCTATCTTGGCTTTGTCAACTTCAATCCCATGCTTTGAAATTATATGGCCCAAAACTATGCCCTCCTCAACCATGAAGTGGCATTTTTCCCAATTTAGCACAAGATTGGTGTCTTCACACCGGGCCAACACTCTATCCAAATTTTCCAAACACTCTTCAAATGAATCACCAACCACACTAAAATCATCCATAAAGACCTCCAAAATATCTTCCACCATATCGGTGAAAATAGCCATCATGCATCGTTGGAAAGTCGTTGGGGCATTGCACAACCCGAACGGTATCCGAGAGAAAGCAAAGGTGCCATATGGACAAGTAAATGTGGTTTTCTCCTGATCCTCCGGAGCTATCAAAATTTGATTGTACCCTGAATAACCATCCAAGAAACAATAGAAGGCACGCCTAGCAAGGCGATCTAGCATCTGGTCCAGAAAGGGCAATGGGAAGTGATCCTTGCAGGTCACTTTGTTCAGCTTGTGGTAGTCCATGCACACCCGCCACCCGGTCACTGTCCGGGTTGGAATAAGTTCATTGTTAGCATTGGTCACCACGGTCATACCACCCTTCTTCGGCACACATTGCCCCGAAGAAGTCCATGAGCTGTCAGAGATTGGATACACCAAGCCTGCATCTAACCACTTGATCACTTCTTTTTTCACCACTTCTTGCATTGCCTCATTGAGCCTCCTTTGATGTTCCAAGGAGGGTTTTGCATCATCCTCCAGAATAATCTTGTGCATGCAGAATGCGGGGCTTATTCCCCGAATGTCAGCTAGAGTCCATCCAATTGCCTTTTTCCGCTTTTTGAGCACCGCCAATGTGGCATCAGCCTGCATGTTAGTAAGACAAGAGGAAAGAATAACTAGTAAAGTTGAATTAGAGCCCAAGAATTCATACCTGAGGTGTGGAGGTAATGGCTTCAACTCCAACACCGGGGGTTCCTCAATTGAAGGCTTTGTTGGAGGCGTCTTTCTAATTTCAAGATCCAAAGAAAGTTTCCTAGGCTCATAAGAATAAGAGCCCATTCCATGTAAAGCATTCACGCACTCCACTCGGCCCGCATCATCATTGACATCCAAATTCAACAATACGGCCTCCAAAGGGTCCTCAACATTAATCAATGCACTGGTATCATCAATTATCACAGCCGTGACTAAATCCACAAATGAGCACACTTCGGTACAATTGGGCTGCTTCATTGACTTACACACATGAAAGACTACCTTTTCATCACCCACCCTGAAAGTGAGTTCCCCTACTTCCACATCCACTAGAGCCTTCCCCATAGCAAGGAAAGGTCTCCCTAATATGATCGGGACCTCAAAATCTACCTCACAATCCAAGATGACAAAATCAGCTGGCAAGATAAATTTGTCCACCCGGACGAGCACATCATCAACAATACCCAATGGTCGCTTCATAGATCGGTCTGCCATTTGAAAACACATGGAAGTTGGCCTCGGAGGCCCAATACCCAAAGTCTTGAAAACTGAGAAGGGCATTAAGTTGATGCTTACCCTAAGATCACATAAAGCTTTAGCAAAGTCTGCACTACCAATAGTGCAGGGGATAGTGAAAGCACCAGGATCCTCTAATTTTGGAGCCATTGAATGTACTAAAGCACTAACTTGGTGGGTCATCTTGATAGTTTCACAGTCCATTGATCTTTTCTTTGTAACCAAATCTTTCATGAATTTAGAATAACCGGGAATTTGCTCCAAAGCCTCCACCAAAGGCACATTAATGGATAAGCTCTTCATCATGTCAATGAACTTTTTGAATTGATTCTCACTTTTCTGCTTAGCTAGCCTCTGAGGATAAGGGGGAGGTGGCCTAGGCAAAGGTGCCTTGGCTTTTGGCACAACCGGCTCCGACATGTCAATTACGTGCTCCCTAGACGGGTTCACGTCACTTTGTGTTTCCACCTCGGCCTCATTAATGTCAATCCTCACTTCATTGTTCACATTGTCATCAACCACATCTTCAACTACCAAAGGAACTTCATCTTCTCGCAACTCAACATCATCCACAACTTGATTTTGTTTCGAGGCATTCACATCACGGCCTCGTCCACTCCTAGTTGTCACAGCCATAACATGATTGTTTCCTCCCTTTGGGTTCACTACCGTATCACTTGGTAGAGCACCCTTAGGGCGTGTATTCAAGGACTTAGAGATTTGGCCTAGTTGCACCTCCAAATTCCTAATTGAAGTATTGTGAGAAGCTAATTGCGCATCAGAATCCGCATTCTTTTTCATCATTTGTTTGAACATCATTTCAATTCTACCCATTTCAATGTTAGATAAACTAGGGCCCTGGGATGGAAAAGGAGGTGGACTGTTCGGTTGTTGGTACATAAGGGGCCTTTGAAAGCCTTGCCCCCCGGTTTCCTTGGTTCCTATTGTTCCATCCACCTTGATTGTTATTGTTGCCCCAATTGTTATTATTACCATTCCAATTCCCTTGGTTGCCTTGCTTGTTGTTCCGATTTCCCCAGTTGTTGTTTTGATTATTGTTCCCCCAATTGCCACTGTTTTGTTGTTGATTGCCCCAATTGCCCTGGGGTCGCCGCTGTTGTTGGTTGGAAGAGTTGTCGCGTTGGCCTTGAAAATTGTTCACATATTGTACCTCTTCATTTTGCTCATCATAGCCATCATTTTGAAACCCATCACAATCATCATCAAATTGCTCAGAATTTCCTTGGTTTTGTTGCCTTCGTTGCCTTCTCTTGTTGACAAGCATATTCACACCCTCCATGACATTCATTTGGCGAGGATTTTGGACTTGTTGCAACTGTGCCTTAGCCAATTGATTCATAGTAGTTGTCAACTCCGCTATAGCTTGCCCATGGTCATGTAATTCCTTATGCAAATGAATAACCGTAGGGTCACCTTGAGGAACATTGGCTCTACTTTGCCATGCGGAGGATGTATCCGCCATCTCATCAAGAGCGGCACAAGCTTCATCAAACGTCAATTTCATAAAATTACCCCAGCAAGTTGATTTACGATGCATTGATTTGTAGTATTAATGCCCCGATAGAAAGTTTGTTGCGACATATTCTCCGTCATGTCATTATTGGGGCATTCCTTCATCATCGTTCTATACCGCTCCCAAATCTCATGCAAAGGTTCCTGGGCTCTTGCTTGAAGGCTAATATTTTATCTCGAAGTGCAGCCATGTGCCCGGGTGAGAAAAATTTAGCAATAAACTTATCTGCCAACTCATCCCAAGTAGTGATGGAATGGTTGGGGAGTCTCTCGAGCCAATCCAATGCTTTCCCCCGAAGTGAGAAGGGGAAAAGCCTCAACCTAAGAGCATCCTCGGACACATTCGTCTGCTTGCTACCCCAACATGTATCCACGAACCCCTTGAGATGTTTGTAGGCATTTTGATCAGCAGCGCCAGTAAAATACCCATTCCACTCAAGTAAGGTCAACATCACATTGGTTATCTGAAAATTGCCCGCCCGAATTCTGGGTGGGACAATAGCACTTGCATAGCCTTGGTTCGGTAGCACCCGCGGAACCACTCTTGGAGGTGGCGGAGGAGGGTCTGGAACGTTTTCATTAGCATTGGCCTGGCAGCCTCATCGTAGTCCGGGAGGTACAAGAGGCACCTCGTCTTCTCCAATGTCATCTACCTCCTCCCCCCGCTTTCACATTTCTAAGAGGGTCATTTGCATTTAAAGCCATTTTGGTACCTGTAGTATTGACACAAACAAATTAGTAACAAGAAGGAAAGAAGTTCAAAACACAAAACTAACTAAATAGATAGTCAAAACCGTTAGCTCCCCGGCAACGGCGCCAAAAAGTGATCGCTGCCAACTCCGCACTACTAATAAGTAGCAATAGAGGGTCGCAATAGCTTTTACCCGATTTTGGGTCGGGATCGAATCCTCAGAGAGCTAGAAGTTGGAATTGAGTACCTATCTAGTGTAGAGTTGTGTATGTATTCTTAATTACACTTCTATTCATTTTTGGAGTTTTCTTAATAATTCTACTTTTAACAAACTACAAATTGTAAATTAAGATAAGGGTTAAACTGCTACGAGTTGTTCAAATAGGTTAAAGGGCACTAGGGTAATGACTACCGCCTAGGTGGTCAATTGACGGGTACTTGAATCTAAGGCACATGTGACATATTTGGGGAGTATGTTATAACCGTTGCACGAATTCACCCCTCTACACCTCTCGGTGGTTCAAGTGATTTTGCCCGAATTGGCTTTCTCAAGAGCAATTGAGTATGCAATTTTGCACAAGCAACTTAAGGTTCAATTCGGGTATTACTCTCTCGAGGTTTAACCCTTTAATTGGGGCTATCAATCTCTTGAATACGCCCCAATTCATTGTTGGACCGATTTCGGAGACTTAGGCTCTCTTTCTCAAGAAGAGCTTAAGTCAACTCAACACAAACTAATGTTTGCAACCACTAATTCAGAAATTAACCATGAAATTGGCCCAAATAACAAACACCCGTAGTCAAATTAGCCCTAAAATACAAGACCCATGAATTACCCACACCAGGGTTGAGCCACAACCCTAGCTATGGGCTCTAGCTACTCATATCCAAAGAAGAAAAATAAGAAATAGATGAAGACGAACTCATAATAATTAATTGCTAAGCTAAATACAAAGATTCAATGATGAAAAGTAAGTAAAAATGCGCAAAATGGATAAGAAAAGTCGACCCACGAGCGCAGCTTACGTATTACAATATCTGATGCCCTAAAAATGGAAAAAGAATCTATTTATACTAAGCTAAAAAACTCTAGACAAAAATGCCCCTACGGGGTTAGTGCGGACCGCACAGAATGGACCGCGGTCCGCACTGGCTCTTTGACATCAAAAATCTCACTCTCTGAACTTGGGCTCCGCGGACCGCACAGAATGGACTACGGCCGCGGAGGCTTCTAGTGCGGTCCGCACAAAGTTGACCGCGGACCGCACAGGCTTCAAACTTGAAAAATCATCTTCTCTGAATCTTGGCACCGCGGACCGCAGAGAATGGACTGCGGCTGCGTTGCCTTCAGTGCGGACCGCACAAAATGGTGTGCGGCCGCACTACCTTGAAGCCTGAAATTCAACTCTGTGAATCTCCCACTCTGAGCTTGCCTTGTCTTTGGCACTTGTGCAAGTTTCACTCCTTTTGAGCCGATCTTTGATATTTTTTCACTTTGTTGATCAAACCTGCAATCAAGCACAACTTGTAAGCCTTTTGGGACTATTTTGTATGAATATTTGATCAAAGCATAAGCAAGAAGGAGTATAAAATGCGTCAAAATCCCTAGTTATCAAGCAGCGCCCTGGTGGGCGCCTGGCGCTACCCAGGGCTCCGGTGACGTGATTTTGTCCTATTTTGCCCGGGACACGGTTTATTTGGCCCTAGACCTACCCAACATGTATAAAAGCAAGACTCAACCTATTTTTGAGCGAGAGACGCCACTTTTGAGGGAGAATACACACGAGAAACATTCGGAAGCGAATAGATCTCGGTTTTCTTCATCTTTTCTAGTAGTTTCAATTATTCAAAACTTATGCAATTGTTTGCTAGTATCATGAGTGGCTAAAAACCCATTGTTCTGGGATTGTGATTTAGCCATGAATATTGTTGTTTAACGTTGACTTAACCTCGATTATAATTCACTAATATATGGTTGTTTCTTCAATTCTGTGATTAATTGCTTAATTGTCTGGCCAGCAGTTAGGTTCTATTTACTATCTATGTTATGCTTGGGAAAGCCACGTTTAGATTAGAGAAGAATTGAAGAGAGCATGATCTTAACCCTTAGGGGGGACGGATTTGTGGTTAGGATAGGAATATACCTAGTCACCGTGCTTAATTAAATACCGTAATCTTAATGTGTTCTTAATAGATTGATTCCATAGGAATATATGCGTTAATCTATTTTAAATAGGCGAGTAGTACTTCGAGAGAAGGCTATGAGAGCAATTATCGATTAATTAGCAACCATGAGTGAATTGTATGAGAGGGAGAGTTAACTAGAACACAATAAGATTGGTGAATCGATCACAACCCTGGAATATTAGTCTCTATTGAATACATAACAATCATTCTACTGTTTGATAATTTAGTTATTACTTAGAATTGTAGTTTAGTATAATTAAACTCTTGAACTCGAATTTAGCTTGACTAAATAACAATATTGGTGAGTTAGTGAGTAGTTGATTTAAGTCTCTGTGGGTTCGACACTCGACTTATCATTTTATTACTTGTACGACCACGTATACTTGCGTGCGCGTTTGGGAGCAACATTGGGAGTTGTGGAAAATGAGTATTGCTTGCAAGTATGATAACAAAAAAAAGTTCTATCATAGGAATATGGAACAGGTAGTGTGGAACTTTAAGGCTGTGATTATTAGAACCTTCCCAAACATACAACTACCACCACACTGGCATCAAATTTGTGACATTGTGGAAAGGTTGAGACCAAATCCGATTTGGAAACACGTATAGTGGTGCACGCCCGAGACTGGTAGAATTAAAATAAACACATATGAGAGACTACAGTAAGGCAACGGTCATGCTGGTATTGGAGGAATTGCGAGGGACGTAAATGGTAATTTTATTATGGCCTTCTCGATTCCGATAAGGTGTAACAGTAACAAATTTGCTGAAGCCATAACTGCTAAGTTCGGAGTAGAGTGATGTATCCGAAATGGTTACAGAAATACTGACTTGGAGATGCATTCGTTGTTGATTGTTGAGATGCTAAGAAAGAGGTCCACCAAGAACAATAAATTGAAGATGGTGATTGAAGAGATTGTACACAACCGTGAATTAATTAATGTATATGTTATGCACTGTTTAAGGGAAGCTAACTAGGTAGCTGACTTCTGGGCAAAAATGGCCACACTTCACAGAATGATGATATTGTCTACCTATCCTATCATCAATTGCTCACCGTTGCAAAAGGCCCTTTTCTATTAGATAAGTGGCAAATGACTAGTATTAGATTTCGGTATGACTAAGCTAATATTTTTGTTAGTTAAGTTGTATAGAAAGAGAAGGAAGATATAATGTGCATATTTTTTGTCCATATGATCCCTTCTCTACATATTTTTACGATGGTTGCAATAGCAGTCTATCTTGTTGTACTCTGAGCTAAGGCATAGCCCCCCTCATTTTGTGATGCAACAATATATCACAGCCCATGCTCATGCTTGGAAAGCTTTATATAAAAAAATAAAAAATTAAAAATTAAAAAAAAAATAAATAAAAAATTCACACTGGTTTTTTTCATAGTGAGAGAGTAAATAAGCCCATTCATTACAATTTCAAAGTAGATTTGTCTGACCTAAACTTGGCCCAAAAGTTGATTCGCAGAAGCCTCAGTCTATTTTATTTGTAACCAATAGATTCTAAATTGGAATATTTATTAATTTATGCAAGTTGTATAAAATTCTCTCGCTACTTCTTGAAAATCCAAAAATCCAATTAAAGAGGATATTAACTGTATTTATGGAAAAAATATCCCTTCTAAATTTTACTTGGTCCAATTCTATGTTGTTGTGCCTTCAATCGATTTTTTGTTTTTAACTTAATAAAATACCTACCCTAATAATATGTAGAAAACCTTCACGCATAAAGAATAGGTATTTAGCTACAAGATATTTTGTAGAAATAACATAACACCTATATTAAGCTCATTTTAAATATTTATCAGCTGATGTTTTATTTATTCATGAGTCAACTGATTATTTCATACTAAAAAGCTTCTATCACCTAAACAACCTAACTCGTTATATTTTATTAGTTTATCACTAGAGCGAAAGAGACAAGAGAGGTAAATAACGAGTAACGTTCTGGTAAAGTCTTTTGCTCTACTATAATAAAGTACTTAATATTGTTTTACTGATCTTGTTGGAAGGGTTGAGAGTCAATGCAAAGTCGAAGTCTACATATCCCATCATTACATTTCTAATCTACAACATTTTAAGTATTGACTCTTAATTCTACATTTTAAACGAAATAACAGTTTGATTCAAACATTTAATCAAGAAAAGAATAAAAGTAACTCCAAATTCATCTACTTCCATAATTACTCTCGATAGTTCGTATAGATAACAAAGCAAGAATAATGAAGTAAAACAATTAATTATATGCAGTGATAGTTTAAGGAATTCTGCATGATTTATAACAATTTAATTAAATCGTAGCTACGAATATCACCATGATGAATAGCATTAATTAGTTGCACAGTCAATTTTTTTTGTAATCATAATTTTACAGGATTTATATATATGAAATGATAGTTTAAAGAATTTTAACGCTATCAATATATTTTAACTAGTTATAACAAGTTATTCACCAAATTTATTCTCTTCATCATCACATTCACCTGATAGCATAAAAGTAGTGTTTTTTTCTTTTCCTATTCAGTGTAAAGAAATGAGAGCAAAATAAAATAATATAGTAATAGAGACAAGATGTATAGCAGGAGAATGTAAAACTTATCTTATTCAAGTGTGTTTCTTGTGTGTTCTTCCATGGGCAAAGAATGTCCTATTTATACTATACAAGATACACCCAAAACTCACTAGATACATCCTAGGAATTAATAGGTGCATCTATCCAAGTAGTACATTGTATAGAATGTATGGATGGATTAAATGAACATCCATATACATTCACTTTATTTATAACACTCCCCCTTGGATGTTCATTTGAAAGATAATGTGCTTCGTTAAAACCTTACTAGAAAAACCCAGTTGGAAAAAGCCCAGTGAAGGAAAAAAAGTACACGCATCTTGTAATACGCATTGAGTGCTGCCTCATTAAAAACCTTACCAGGAAAACCCACTTGGGACAAAACCTTGGTTAAGGAAAAAAGAGTACCGCACGTATTATACTCGACCTGATGAAAGTTTTATTTGATATATCGGAGACGACGCATTTCAATCTTATGTCTCAGCTTCACAAATGTTGATGTTGGCAATGCCTTAATGAATAAATCTGCTAGATTGTCACTTGAACGGATTTGTTGAACATCTATCTCACCATTTTGCTGAAGATCGTGTGTGAAAAAGAACTTTGGTGAAATGTGCTTTGTTATGTCTCCTTTGATATATCCTCCTTTAAGTTGAGCTATGCAAGCAGCATTGTCTTCATACAATATCATTGGAATCTTTGTTTTTAAAGAAAGATCACACAATTGTTGAATATGTTGAGTCACTAATCTCAACCGCACACATTCTCGACTAGCTTCATGAATAGCTATTATCTCGGCATGATTGGAAGATGTAGCAGCTAAAGTTTGTTTTGTTGAACGCCATGAAATAGCTATAGCCCCACAAGTAAATAAATAGCCTGTTTGAGATCGGCCTTTATGTGGGTTAGACAAATAACCTGCATCTGCATAACCAATCAACTGTGAATCGGATTCATAAGAATAAAATAATCCCATATCAATATTCCCTCGGAGGTATCTAAAAATATGCTTAACACCATCCCAATGTCTTGTTGATGGAAAGGAACTAAATCTTGCTAATAAACTTACTGCAAAAGTTATATCTGGTCGAGTATTATTTGCAAGATACATTAGTGCCCCAATTGCACTAAGATATGGAGTTTCATCACCAAGAAGCTCTCCATCATTTTTGTGAGGTCGGAATGGATCTTTATTTATATCAAGTAATCTCACAACCATCGGGGTACTCAATGGATGTGCTTTATCCATATAAAACGCTTTAGGATCTTTTCGGTATAAGTTTATTGATGGACAAAAATTCCATCTTTCATATGCTCAATTTGTAGACCAAGACAAAATTTTGTCTTTCCAAGATCTTTAATTTCAAACTCTTTCTTCAAACAGTCTACTGCTTTTGGAAGTTCCCCAGGAGTTTTAATGATATTTAGATCATCAACATACACAGCGATTATAACAAATTCAGATCCAGGCCTTCTTATAAATACACAATGACAAATTGGATCATTCTTATACCCTTCTTTCAGCAAGTACGCACTCAGGCGATTATACCACATTCTCCCTGATTGTTTCAATCCATATAAGGATTTTTGAAGGTTTATTGAACAAGTTTCCCGAAAACTTTTATTAGTTTCAGGAACTTTGAGCCCTTCAGGAATTTTCATATTAATTTCTGTGAGCACGTGATTTTTGCCTCGCTTAAATAACTCCTATAGAATTCATTAAAATTAGGATTTTTCTTTTATTGTTTGAATTTTAGGGAATTAATTGCATGATTTTGTGATTGTTTGCATTTTGTGCATTTTTAATTGATATAACTCATGAAAATACAAAAAATAGCATACTTACGTTTAAGACCCAATTCTAGATTTTGTTTAGTTAATTAGCATCATAAAAAATAAAAGAAAATAACAAAAATAGTCATTTTACATTTTTTGTTTAGCTTTCTTTTTAAATTAGGATTTAGTTTATTTTAGAAAAATTAAGTAGTCCAATTTTGCAGTTAGATTAGCTTTTGTTAGTTTTAATTTTGCAAGAAGAAAATAAATTTAAAAAAAAAAGAAGAAAAGAAAAGAAGACAAGTAAAATGAGTTAAAAGAAAGGCTTGGCCTTAATAAATACCCATTTTGGGTCATTGTTTTAGCCCAATCTCGCCCAAAATCCGGCCAAAAATTGGCCCAACCCACCTCAGAAAACCTGGTCCACCCCCAGCCATACCCAAACGACGTCGTATCATCAACTCCAGAGCTCAGCCGTCGAGGTAATTAAATCAAAAGGCTCAGAAATAGGTCAAGCTTTCTATATTAATGTCGGAATCCCTACCCCCCCCCCCGTCTCCTTTCCGTCTCCCATTTGCCCTAACACACAAACCCTAGCCGCCCCCTAATATCACCACCGCCCTCCGCCGCCCGCCGCCCGTCGGAAATCGTCTCCGCCGGCGGCGTCTCTCCAATAACCCTGAAAATTACACCATAGCATCTCCTCACTCTCCTCCTTCTAAATCCCCAAACCCTTTCCCTCGAATCCCCATCAAAATCGTCGAATCTTGAATCAAAGATTCCGGCCAAAACCCTAACTCCCCCAAACCTCGTCAAGCTTACACCCTATAGTCTTCTAATCTCCCTCTGCCCAAATCCCAAACCAGAACCTTTCAAATCCAAGTGGAACTTCACAAATTTCGGATCTAGGTCTCGAAGAATCTGCACCTATTTTTGGGTTCTCGAAAGTTCGATTTGGTTTCAGTTGATGTTATTTGTTGTTGATGGCCAAATAAATATGTAACATTAACGAAAGAACAAGTTCAAAATCAGTCAAATTAAAGCTCAAAATCAGTGAGTTTTTCTTACATTTCTTTTTATTTTCCTATCTGTAGATTTTTTCTTTTATGCTTCAGCTCTCCTGATTTTTTGTTTTGCTTTTGATTCGTCTCAGTATTCCTTCTATTTGTAGGATTGATTTAGGGTTTGATTGATTTTGATAATGTTTTGTTATTTGATTTGATTGCAGCTGCATGATTTCTGTTTAGTACTTAGTTTAATTAGTTTAGTTGGATTAGTATTTTGTTTGTCATTTAATTACCGCACTGTTTTGTGATAATTTTTGTTTGCCTCTTAATTTTTGGAAAAAACAAGTAGTGTAGTTTCAGTTCTATTTGATCCTATTTGTTAGTTTATTATTTTGTTAGTCTAATAAGATTTTAGCTCGGTTAATTAGGATTCATTTCCAAGTACTAATCAGCTTGGATTTGGTTATTGTTAATCATTCCCATTTCTTTGTTTCATTGACTATAGTCAAATTCTGACCAAAGTGAAAGGAACTGGAGTCATAATTGTCTAGGTTAGGTAATTTAGGGAAAGGATAAGGGTAGTATAGGCATTCCTAAATAGAAAGAACATTGTAGTAACTAAACTAGAACCTCCTAGAATCTTCTAGAGGAGGGTTTTAGTCAGAATTTCAGTAGTTTAGGGCTTAACTTGAGAAACAAGTCAAAACATTAGGGACTAATTAGTAAAAAACTGAAAATAAAAGAGGGGGCAAGGGGGTAAATGCAAAATCTGAAAACTTCCCTTAGCCTTGCCTATATAAAGGCAGTCTCTACTGCCTTCCTGGACAAGTTTATACTCTCTGAAAAATTCCCAAAGTGTTCAGCCCCAAATTTCCCTCCCAAAGCAATTTTTAGCAAGTTTAGAACTTAGAATTTGAAATTCAAACCAAAATCCAGATTTGAAACACTGAAGTTCGCTTAGATCTTAGTCTTCTTCAACAAAACAAAAAAAAATACAACAGAAAAATCAAAAATACTGCTCTATTAAAATTTCCTAGATCAATCTCAAAGTTTTAGCTATTAATCCAAGTTCCTAGCATAAAATTGGTTTGAAAATCCTTGGTGTTTCTGATTGCCGAAACTTTGGACGTAGCCTAAGTTTAATTGCAAGTCTATTTGAGTTCGAACAAGCCTATTTGGTTATTTTGTGGGTACTACTCTCCTGTCGTTCAGTTCTGGGTGTTGTGGTGCTATTTTGGTTTTAAAATTGGCTCTATTTGCTGTTGATATGAGCTGCTGATTGCTGCTGCTTGTCACTGCTGATCACCTCTTCTCTTATTTTGTTTCATTATCCAGGTACACACTTGGATCATACCTTGATGTAGCCTTCAAGTTGGAAATAGAATGAATTTGCTTCCCTGATACTTGCTTGTTGGATCATTTCTGTCAATAGTTAGATAAATGTTGATTGTTGCATGTATTTGTCTAGTGTAGTTTAGTTTTGGTCTGTACTAAGCATAAACAATGGACTATGGATTGATATACTTTCATTAAGATTGTTTTCATTGGATTAATTGACTGAGACTTGGACTGTAGACCTCCGTTTCACTCATTTCGTCTGTATTCTGTAATTAGGTCCTATGCATAAATCGTTAGGTCTACTATTTTATTTCAAATGTAGTTGATGCTACCAGTTTCTAGTGTGGATGATACAATTGAATGTTGGAACAGCTGGTGTAATTCAGTCATATTATAAATGTTAGAACACATAGGCATGATTTAAATCTAGAAACGGCATACATGCTTATAACGACGTGCAGTCTATTACATCTAGTAGTCTAAAGGCGTAGTCATTTCCAGTGATTCATCTCCAAGTTTAATTCACAAATAAAAAAAAACTTCTGAACGTGTATTGAATGAAATTATTTGGTTATTAAAATCTCAGAATAAATGAGTTTTTAGTCATCACTATACACCTGAATTTAAGTCAACATGTTTTGATTTGAGTAAATATGAAACTATTCATTTGTTCACAAATTGACTAGTCCAGTCGTGACTTGGGTTCAAAGACTCAATCTAATATTGGACTTGGATTCCTTCATGGGCCGAACCTGATGGCCCTTGTTTTAATAGAAGCTGGGCCTAAATTTTGTTCGTGCAAGGCCCACGTTTGGGCAGTTTTGTTTTTCAGGAGCATAACTGAATTTGTTTAGGGCCAGGTTGAGGCCCAATAAAATGCTGGAAGTTTCAAATCACAAGTCTTGGGCTAATTGTTGAGGCCCAATAGAATGCTGGAAGCAAAAAATCCATTAAAATTACATTAGGAATATGGGGGCTTAATTTGCAATATAAATTTAGGTTTTCGAGTTAGGTAGCGGGTTCAAATTAAGAGGGTCCTCCCTTTTGTTTGAATTTGGACTTGAACTCGAGGCCCGAATTTATAAATGCAAATTAATTAGGCCCTTTTAGAGACAAAAGAAATAGAAAATCGTAGTTGTTTTAGGTTGGCGTTTAAATAAAAATGAGATGAGCCTCGCCAAACAAAACACATAAATTGTGGGGCCCTCAGTAAATGTTCCTATTAAAATCCTTAGAATTTGGGGCGTGCCGTTTAGCGAATTTTACGGCCCTCCGCAAAGATAATAACCCGTTAGTCGCTTTAGGTGCGCTTTTAATAATATTACCTTCTTAAATACGGGTGTGCATTTCATGCAACCCAAATTCAAATCCAAAAACGTTGAATAAGAATGTGTCGAGGATCCGAGTGCATTTCATGTGACGTGATCCAAAAACACATTTTTAAACGACGTTCACTTTCTTAAAAATTAAGTAAAGCGTTAAAAAATCTTAAACTTGCACTATAGGTTGGAGCATGTATAAAAATCAGATTTTAGCCATTTATAATGATTTAAGCAACCGTGCTAGAACCACGGGATCCGGGGGTGTGTAACACCTTCCCTCGGGTCAACAGAATTCCTTATTCAGAATTTCTGGTTCGCAGACTCCAATTGGGAAGTCGACAATTGTCCTCGATTTGGGATTTAAGTTAAATCGGTGACTTGGGACACCAAAATCCAATCCTATCCCAAGTGGCGACTCTAAAAAATAGATAAATAATCCCATTCGAATAATGTCACTTTAAATGGAAAAACTCCCTTATACATCTATCCTTCGGGGTAGGTGTGTAAAAAAGGAGGTGTGACAATTTCGTTGTCTAATGTGCCATACAAATAGGCTGTGACAACATCCATTAGACGCATATCAAGGTTTTCATGGACTGCCAAATTTATAAGATACCTAAAAGTGATTGCATCCACCACAGGAGAATATGTCTCCATATAATCAATGCTAGGTCTTTTTTAAAATTCTTGTGCCACAACTCGTGCTTATATCTAACGACTTCATTTTTATCATTTCTTTTTCACACAAAAATCCATTTGTATCCCACTGGCTTTATTCCTTTAGGTGTTCGGACTATACGTCCGAATACTTCACGTTTTTCAAGTGACGCTAATTTTGCCTGGATAGCGTCTTTCAATTTTTTCCAATCATTTCTCTGTCTACATTCATCGACAGATCTTGGTTCAAGATACTCATCTTGTTGCATTATTTCAACAGCAACATTATAAGCAAAAATATTATCGACAATAATATTATTTATGTTCCACCTTTTTGCCGTAGAGACATAACTTATTGAGATCTCTTCATTCTTATTATTTTCAGGTACCTGGACCTCCTCTGAGGTCTTATCATTTGTTATGTCATAGGGATCTTTCTGAGCAATTACCTCCATATTATGATCTCCTAGATTATTTGCTCCTTTTCGCTTTCGAGGATTTTTATCTTTGAAACCAATTGGTATATCACGTTTCAAGAGTGGCTTAGACTCATTTTCATTTATAGATTATCCAACTAGGACATCAATTCAAATAGGAGCATTAGCAACTGGAATATGTGACTTAGTCACCCTTGGTAGGTTAGTGAATGCATCAGGTAGTTGATTTGCAATATTTTGCAAATAAATTATCTTTTGAACCTCGTGTTCACATAGATTTGTTCGAGGATCTAAATGAGATAGTGATAATGCATTCCAATCTATCTCTTTTTCCAACTGCTTATTATCTCCCCATAATATTGGGTATACTGATTCATCAAAATGGCAATCAGCAAATCTTGCTGTAAATAAATCTCCAGTCATAGGTTCCAAATATTTTATAATAGAAAGAGATTCATACCCAACATATATCCCCAATTTTCTTTGTGGACCCATCTTTGTGCGTTGTGGTGGAGCAATTGGAACATATATCGCACATCCAAATATCCTAAGATGGAAAACATT
Source organism: Nicotiana attenuata (assembly GCF_001879085.1). Taxonomy (NCBI): domain Eukaryota; kingdom Viridiplantae; phylum Streptophyta; class Magnoliopsida; order Solanales; family Solanaceae; genus Nicotiana; species Nicotiana attenuata. The sequence continues at coordinate 231,816 of NW_017670879.1, read as the reverse complement.
TGGCTCCTAGCCAAAAGCTAATTGTAATGGGGAGACTTTATGATAACTTATGGGTCTGATCCGCACAAGAGCTGCTACATGCAAAATAGCATGACCCCATGCCAAAATGGGAAGTTTTGTTCTCATAAGCATTGGTCTAGCAATTAACTTGAGGCGTTTGATCAATGACTCCGCTAGACCATTTTGAGTGTGAACATGAGCAACTGGATGCTCAATTGTTATCCCAGTTGATATACAATAATCATTAAAGGCCTGGGACATAAATTCATCAGCATTATCAAGACGAAGTGTATTAATTGCATAATCTGGAAACTATGCTCTTAATCTTATTAATTGAGCTAGTAACCTCGCAAAGGCCAAATTGTGGCTAATAACAAGCACACAAGTGACCATCTTGTAGATGCATCGATCAAAATCATATAATATCTGAATGGTCCACATGGAGGGTGTATGGGCCCACATATATCACCCTGTATATGTTCCAAAAATACAGGAGATTTAACTTCAACTTTAATTACTGATGGTCAAATAATCAATTTGCCTTGAGAACATGCAGCACAAGAGAATTCCTTAGTTTGAAGAATCTTCATGTTCTTCCATGAATGGCCATGTGAATTCTTAATTATTTTGCGCATCATATTATAACCGGGATGGCACAATCGGTCATGCCAAATAATAAATTCATTAGTAAACCCTTTGTTTACTATGGCATGTGATTCAACTACACTAATACTAGTGTAGTATAATCTGGAGAAAATGTGGGAAGTTTTTTAAGAACATACTTCTTTTCCGCTGTTATTGTAGTAATATAAAGATATTAAATCTTTCCTTCATTGGCGGTTTGGCGAATATCTTTGAAACTCAACAAGTTTCTTTGGGACCTACTACAATATAATGCATCATTAACAACCAATATAGTTCCCCCTGGTAATAGTACAGTCGATCTTTCAGAGACCTCAATTAATTTTATACTACCATATATTGTTATGATATTAGCTTCTTTCATAATTAAATAAGAGAAATATCTCCTATGTCTTAATATGGTGTGCGTCGTAGCACTTTCCACAAGACATATTTCTTCTTTGTTATTTATACGACCAACTGAAGACTGGGAAGTTTCTTCATAAAGAAAAAGAAAAAAAATACATCATAAGTAATATTGAAAAATTTAAGAACAAAAGAAACTACACTTAGGAAAGTAAATACTAACAACATAAAACATTTTATTCAAAATATGAACTTCATAAAAAAAAATTATTCTTATAATTTTCCCCAGTATAAGTCTTCAGTTATGATGCTCAAAAACATTATTATTTTGTCTTCTTTCACACTTTTGATTTATCACTATCACATTCGCTTCTAGGAATGGAGCTGATCCGGTACTGGGGCGAACTTCATGATCTTTTATTAAAGTGTGTCATTTTTATACTGCCATTATTATATCATCAATATGGGCCATTGGGACCTGAACCCAATGTATTACCCATATGAGACGTGTTAGAGCATAATATGATGAGACTTGAACCCAACATCTTATCATCATGCTGCACCAGGACTTGAACCTGGTGTCTTACCCTCATGGTGCAGCGGGACTTGAACCCACTTTCTTATGTTCATATAATATTTATCACAAATTATCTCATTCTCTTTAGAGAATGGAACATAATTTTACATCGTCACAAATTCAAATATTGATAAATTTAATATAGTATAAACTATCTTACAAGTAGAAATTAATCTACATGGTAAAACAAAAATTGTAACAAGTAGTATGCCTTAGATATTCTGGGTATAAATATATGCATGTCATGAAGGCATATTAACTGTAACGACCCGGCCGGTCGTTTTGAATAATACAATCCCGTTTCTCCATTTGCTGCTAAATTCATGCTTTACAGTTATTATGTGACTTGCCGGGGTAATTGGTTCGGGTCCGGTGAGGTTTTGAAATGAATCGAGACACTTAGTCTCCAAGAAGAAAGCTTAAGTTGAATAATTTGACCAGAAGGTGAGATATGTGTAAACGACCCCGGAATGAATTTTTGATGATTTCAATAGCTCCATATGGTGATTTCGAGTTAAGGGGCATTTCCGGATTTTTATTTCGAGGTTCGTAGCTAAATTAGGCTTGAAATGGCGAAAATAAGAAATTTAAGTTTGGAAGTTTGACCGGGGAGTTGATTTTTTGATATCGGGGTCGGAAAACAGTTCTGAAAATTTTCCTAGCTCTGTTATATCATTTATGACTTGTGTGCAAAATTTGAGGTCAAACAGACTTGATTTGATAGGTTTCGGCATCGAATATAGAAGTTGGAAGTTCTTAGTTTCATTAAGCTTGAATTGGGGTGTGATTCACGGTTTTAGCGTTGTTTGATGTGATTTGAAGTTTAGACCAAGTTCGTCTCATGTTTTAGGACTTGTTAGTGTATTTGGTTAGGATCCCGGGGGACTCGGGTGTGTTTCGAGTGTGTTTCGGATCATTTTGGGCTACTTTGGAAGCTGAATTTCTGATATCTGGTGTTGTTCTTTGCGTTCGCGAGTATCCTCTCGCATTCGCGAAGAAGAATTTGGCTTCTCAAAGTTTGTTCTTCGCGTTCGCAAAGAGACTGTCGCGTTCGCGAAGAAGAAAATCTCGGTTGCAGAGGTCTGACTTTGGAGGCTCATATCTCACAATCTATAAGGAATTTAGAGATGATCCATAAATGAAAGTTGTATCCCTTTATGTCTAGTTTTTAGAAATGTAAACTAATTGGTATTTAGATTTGTGTACAAAAATTTATGGTAGCTACACTACAGGCTGTCCAGGGAGAGTTCGAAAATCTCTGCTGCACAGGGTTGAATTTGAAAGCTTATATCTCGCAATATATAATGACTCAGGAAATGAGCAACCTATTAAACTCTAGACCTTGGTGTCTAGTTTTCAGAACATCAAACCATTTGTCATTTGGAGTTGTGCGGAAAAAGTTATGACCATTATACTAAAAGCTGACTAGAATGAGTTTGGAAATCGCTGATGAGGAATTTGTTCATCGTGAACGCGAGGGAGTGGTCGCGAACGCGAAGAACAAACCCCTGGGCAGCAGAAGAAAGTCCAAATTCGTCCCATTCTTATATTTTTGGACCAAGGAAGCTCGGGAGGGGCTATTTCCCGAGGGATTTTTAGATAAAACAACGGGGTAAGTGTGCTTAACTCAATTTTGGTTAGATTACCCGAATCTATTACTAATTTTAGCATTTAATCAGTGATTTAAGTTGGAAAAGTTTGAAAACCCTCTTGGATAGATTTGAGGATTTGGGGGTCAAATTCTTATCGGAATTTAGTAATTTTTGTATGGTTAGACTCGTGATTGGATGGGCTTTCATATTCCGCGACTTTCGTCTGATTCCGAGACGTGGGCCCCATGGGTGAATTTTGAGTTAATTTCGGATTTTTATTGAAAAATGTAGTATTTTCTTATCAAATTGATTCTATAAGTTTGTTGATTGTATCAAATTATTTTGGCTAGATTCGAGCCATTCAGAATTGGATAATCGAGGAAAAAGGCCTACTAATGGATTAAATTTTGAGCAAGTCGAGGTAAGTATCTTGCCTAACCTTGTGTGGGGGACTTCTCCTTAGGATTTGAGTCTTCTATGTTGATTGTAGTTCGGGTACGTGAGGTGACGAGTGCGTACTCGGACTTATTTGGGGGAAATTGGCCTTTTAGGGTTCTTAGGTCCTTATATTCACTATGTATGAAGTTATTCTTGGTATGACTGAGTTCCTGCTTATTAGTTTCGCCTCTACATGCTTAATTGGAATTAATTGTTTCATGATTCACCCTTATTGCCTAATTGACATCCTATTTGATTTAACTGAAGAATTTCGCCTCTCTTATTGTCATACTATCTTTTCGTAGCTGCTTGTCTTATTGAGAATTTATCATTATCCCTCCTGAAATTGTTTAGTCTTAAGTGAAGCTAAGATCATCCTTCCTTAATTGAATTGTCGAATATCCTTGTAATTGTCCAACCTTAAAAGGAGTTAGATAGCCTATATCTTTGTTGACTTGCCTTTATTTGGGATTACTTGACTCCTGTTGATTTCCTTGTTATTGACTTGTATATTGTGGGATCGTTGCTACATGTTAGATTTCCCTTTTGTTGAACTGTTCCCTTTATGCCAGCATTCTTTTCTGTGGTTATTCCTTGTGAGTTGGTCCTACCGTTTCTTCGTGATTTACAGTTCTTGAGTTGACTTACTTGTCGTACTTTGTATTATTGTCATTGTTGCCGTTGTGTATTTACTTTGGGACTACGGATCAGTATTCCGGGAGATCCCCCTGCACCTTTATATTTGGGACTATGGGACGATATCCCGGGAGATCCCCCTGTAATGGATATTTACTTTGGGACTACGGATCGGTATTCCGGGAGATCCCCCTGCACCTTTATATTTGGGACTACGGGACGATATCCCGGGAGATCCCCCTGTACTGGATATTTACTTTGGGACTACGGATCGGTATTCCGGGAGATCCCCCTACACCTTTATATTTGGGACTACGGGACGATATCCCGGGAGATCCCCCTGTACTGGATATTTACTTTGGGACTACGGATCGGTATTCCGGGAGATCCCCCTGCACCTTTATATTTGGGACTACGGGACGATATCCCGTGAGATCCCCCTATATTAGATATTTACTTTGGGACTACGGATCGGTATTCCGGGAGATTCCCCTGCATATTTACGATTTGGACTATGGGATGACATTCCGGGAGATCCTCTTCACATTTATGTTTGGGGCTACGGGACGTTATCCTGGGAGATCCCCAGTTGTCATCTCTGTGTTCTGAGCTGTTGTTTTCAATTATCCTATCCCTGTGTAAACAATATATGGGTTGTCCGTTTCTGTCCTTATGCTTACTAGCTGGTATGAACTATGATAGGACACTTGCCCAAGCATACACATGGCTAAGCACCCTTATCGGATAGGAGGCTCCTTGAGATTTCTGAGTATAGACGCACACCTTTGTTGTTTACGTTCCATGTGAAAATGACTCTTTTGGGCACGTGAGTTTTCAGTATGATTAAGAGGTGTGATAAGGGCACAGGATGCCAAGTGTTAGGGTTCAGGTATTGAGACCCGTATTGTATGATTATGAGATGAGGTATCACAGGGTGACTGATATGCGAAGGTTGTCTATTTGAAAAGATTATATTCGAAAAGCATTTATTTTGAAAAAACTCTTTTTGAAAAGAACATTTATTTGAATAAAGTATATTTCGAAACATTTTTATCACTTGAAAGGTTTGACTATTTGATTGACTCTTGCTGGTTAAGACTTAAGGTGAAAACTATCGGAGTTGTTGAGTTATGACTTATCTTTACTGTATTTGTGATTTTGGATTTGGGTTGTATTCTCGCTTACCTTTCCGTGTTTTCTTTATGGTGTTCCGCTAAGTGTCACACCTCCTTTTTACTACCCCCGGAAGGGTGTATAAGGGAGTTTTTTCTAATTTAAGTGACAATCGAAACAGGATTATTTATATTAAATTCAGAGTTGCCACTTGGGATAGTTTATTGGTGTCCCAAGTCACCGGTTTGAAATCCCGAATCGAGGAAGTTTTGACTCTGTCTTAATGTCTGCGAAACACAGAAATCCGGGTAAGGAATTCTGTTAACCCGGGAGAAGGTGTTAGGCATTCCCGAGTTCCGTGGTTCTAGCACGGTCGCTTTGATCATACTTAGCTTAATTAAATTGTCTAATTACTTAATTTAGAACCTATGTGCATTTGCCTTCTTTAACTATCTTAAAACAGGCCACGCGTACGTGTACCCATTTGTTTGGCGCGTCAAAAATTATGTCACGCGAACGTGTCCACAATTAATAATGCTTGATTATTATTAAAAGGGTTTAGTCGAAGTTGCGCGAACGCATACTCCGATTTTGTTTTTAAAATCGTAATTTTGTCACGCGAACGTGTACACAATCACGATGGTACATTAAATTGCGTCTAAAGGATTTTCTACGAGTGTTCGTTTTAAGTATCTAAATTATAATATTTGTGAGGGACATGAGTGATCTACTTATAAATGGCACACCTCAATCCAATTTTAGCAAGAACTACATTTAATTAAGATGGCCTGATGATATTCTTACTTACAAATGGTTTGAACTTAAAATATAACTATTAGGGGTAGGAAAGTTTAGTATAATCCCCCTAATTACAAGTACGCATGAGATAACACGTTGAGCAATTGGTTATTTAAAAAAGAAATGGGCCAGCAGACAAGTCCCTTAAGCCGTTAAAAATTAGATGACCATGATTACTAAAAAACGAAACAGGTAACTGGGCCTTGGAAGCGAATCCAGAAATGAAAGCAGAAGGGCCTGAGGCACACGAGCCTGGTTTGGGCCAGGCAGCCTCATTTGGGCCATTTAACAGGCCTGGCCGATTTTAAAGGATGCCATTCAGCATCTTTCCCATTTGGAACACTTTATTTTGCGGCCCTTCAATTTACTGATATGTCATGAGTAATTCAAATACTAATCTAAACTAACCTAAACCAATTACAACGAAGCAAATAGAAGATGTTCATCATCTAACCATGATCCATACTATAGAAAATTTAAGCACTATATACTGAACAAAAGGATTTTTTTTAGCCAAACCACAAACCAACATAACAAGCTAAAGTCCAAATCCAACCTTGAAAATGAGATATAGCATCAGTAATGTAAATGAGCAAAGGAACACATAATGTAAAGCTAACTTAATACAGAATCTGGACAAAACTTTAAAGACCACATGAATAAACATTCAGCAAAGCTAATATTTATCCTTAAGTCTCCACACTTGATTACATATTTCAGATTTGCACTTCACATATCACTCAAAGTCCAAGGAATACATGTATGTCAACATAAGGCAAAAGAGAGTGAGGATTCAGCAATAGCAAAACAGGAGCCAAGCAACAAATCAAACAGCAGGATTCAGCCCCTTTTAAACCCTCTTTAGACCGAGCAAACCGGAGATTCTGTGAGAAAACCTTTTAAGTACTCCAAAAAAAATCCAGGAAAAAAGCAGTTCAGGGCAGACTAAGGAATGCAGAGAATTCCGGGTATTTTTCAGAGTGCCAATCTTTCTCCAAATCTATACCCCCCCCCCCCCCTTATGAGTGAAAGAGTGATGCTATTTATAGGCATAAAAGGCCATGTGCTGGATAACAAATCAGGGAAATATTCCCTTCAGCCAGAAAAGGCATCTTTTTAACCACCTGGGACAGCTGGCTGTCCCTTATTGGCTCAGCATATTTTGTGCTAACCAAATAGGGACAGCTGCCCCCTATTCTAGAAACTTCTTGTACTAGCCTTATCTGAAAATACCCTTCCCAGACCCCCTAAGTTTTTCATTTTTTCTATTAAACCCCTAGAAGTTTTTAACAATTACAGACCAAAGCAAACAACACAAAAATCTTAATTAGAAACAAGGAAGATCAAATGGAACAAATCCTGATTCAATTTAAGCTTCTAACTAGACCTAAATTATTTTAGCAATTAACTAAAATCAGAAACGACATAGAATAGGAACATTTGCACCTAACGTGAATCCAGAATTGATCAATAAATCATTTTCTAAGAATTGAACTGTAACGACCCGGCCGGTCGTTTCGAGCCCTAGCGTGTCGTTTAACAGTCTGAGGCCATGAGCAGCTTCATTTCAGGTATTATGATTTGTACGCGTGGTCGAAATTGAATTTCGGGTAGTTCGAAGTTGATTTGGAAAGAGAATTCTCATTTCGGAAGCTTAAAGTTGAAAGAATTACCTAGGATTGGATTTTTGAGTAAACGACCTCGGAATCGGGATCTGAAGGTTCCAGCAGGTTTGTACGATGATTTCGGACTTGGGCGTATGCCCGGTTCGATTTTGGATAACCCGAGAGTGTTTTAGCGCCTATTGTGGAAGTTAGCATTTTAGAAGAAATTTCATAAGTTTGGCTCGAAGTGCATTTTAGTGTCATCGATGTCCGTTTGGGATTCCGAGTCCGTGAATAGCTCCGTACGGTGATACTGAAGTTGGGAGCGCGATCGGAAGTGAATTCGGAGGTCCGTAGGTCATTTTGGAGTCATTTAGCTAAAGATAGAAATTTGAAGGTTTTGGAGAAGTTTGACCGGAAGTGGACTTTTTGATATCGGGGTCGGAATCCGATTTCGGAAGTTGGAGTAGGTCCGTAATGTCAAATGTGACTTGTGTGCAAAATTTGGGGTCAATCGGACGTGATTTGATAGGTTTAAAAATCGAAAGTAGAAGTTTGAAATTTTAAAGTTCATAAAGTTTGGATTGGAGGTTGATTCATGGTTTTAGCGTTGTTTGATATGATTTGAGGCATCAAGCAAGTCCGTAATGTGTTATGGAGTGGGTTGGTGTGATTGGACGGGGTCCCGGGGGCCTCGGGTGTGTTTCGGGTTGTATCGCGCTCTTATTTGATGTTTCAACGCCGTTTCTTTCGACATGAAGGAGTACCATATTAAGCAAATGAGCTCCAAATTAATTTTTTGTTGAACCATTAGATCCGTATCGTAATTATAGAGCCATAGCAAAAAGAATCATCGAATTTCGACATCGTATGAGGGAGTTATGCTCATTTCCGTGTCGGAAAAAAGTGCTGGTTATTGTCATAACCGCAGATGCGGTCATTTTTCCGCGAATGCGGGACCACAGATGTGGTCATTTTTCCGCACATGCGGAAACTGCTGGAGGCAGTGGGGTTCTTTTAAAAATCGAATTTTGGCTCATTTTCACTTCATTTCTTCCATGGGAGCCGATTTTGGAGCAACTTTGGAGTGTCATTTTCATCACCAAGCATGAGGTAAGTGATCTCTACTAGTTTTTGAGTATATACAAGGTTTATATATGGATTTAGACATGAAAAATTGTAGAAAACTTGGGGTTTGAGGAAAAACCTAGAAAACTAGTATTCTTTGATTTTGACCAGGATTTTGGGTATGGAATTTAGAGAAAATCATATATTTGAGTTCGTGAGGCTATGGGTAAACTTTATCTTCGAAAAATTTTGGATTCCGGGCATGTGGGCCCGAGGGCATTTTTGTCAACTTTTCGATCAGGGTTAGGAATTGTTATAGATTGGATTATAATGAGTACCTTAGCATATATTAATGGGTTTACATAATTATTGACTAGTTTTGGAGCGTTGGGCATCGATTCGAGTCTTCGGAAGGGCGTGGAATGCCGGTTATGGATCTTCGGAGCGAGGTGAGTCTCCTTTCTAACCTTGTAAGAGGGAATTGTCCCCATAGGTGAGTTAATTGGCTATGTGCTCCTATTTGTGGGGGCTACGTACGCACGAGGTGACGAGAGTCCGTGCGTAGCTACTATTATGCTATTGTCCGGGTAGTCTAGGACCCAAAAACATGCTATACTTGGATTAATTGTAAACTTATTGACAGCTTGAATTGCTTAAATCATATTGAATTAGTAAATGAATTTCTAAAAGGATTAAAATTCATTTTCTTAAATTTCTAAAAGAGAATTGGCTTTTATTTGGATAAATATTCCCCGATAAATTCTTAATTGACTATTTGAGCATGTATCTCTATGTGTACCTGTGTCGCATGTAAGATTCGCGAGCAGAGTGTTTGTTTATTTTATGTTGACCACGTCGCACGATAGTTCGCGAGTGGGGTAATAGATGCATCTATGGTTCGAGTCGTTCGTCCCTCGGCAGTGCACAGTTTATTTTCTGTTGGAGCGGGCCGTACGCCTCGGCATGATTTGCGCATGCTTGTATTGCTGCCTTGAACATATTGAAGTTGTTATTGCCTCTTTATTGCTTGAGAATATTTGGATAAATAATGAAAAGGAATTTTGGGAAACTTCCTATAAAAGAAATAATTGTTTACTTGTTTCCTCCTATTGGATTAAAAATCATGTTTATAAGAGTCCACGATTTAATGAATTGTTGACATCATTATTGGACCACTAATAAGTGTCGAAGTCGACCATCTCGTCTCTACTTCTTCGAGATTAGACGGGATACTCATTGAGTACACGTTATTTTCGTACTCATACTACACTTCTGTGAATTTTTATTGCACAGGTATATGTAACTCTAGTGGCCTACTGGGCGTAGGAGCACGGATGATTTGGGGACTAGGTGAGTTGCAGTATTCGAGGCGGCCCGCAGCTAGTATAGTCCCTTCCAGTATATTGTATTTACTTTCTGTCCATTGTATTCCGGACGGATGTTGTATTATATTATTTCTTAGAAATTGCTCATGCACTTGTGACACCGGGTTCTGGGATGGTTTTGAAATATTTTGTATTAATTGCTTATTATTTAATTTGAATTGAAGCAGTTGTCTCTTTATTATGAAATTAGAAGGAAAATCTGGGTTTTCAAAATTATCTAAATTGGAATCTAATTAAGTATTTTAGTTGGCTTGCCTGACAGCAGTGTCCAGCGCCATCACGACCCTTAGTGGATTTTGGGTCGTGACATGAACCTATTGAACCAGACTAATATCATTATATCAGGGTCTCAAACAACAAGAAACTAACAGGCTAAACAAATACTAATGAACCCCAAACAACAAATTGACCAATCAATGACTGTGATAAAAATGCTTAACTAATGAACCCTAAACTACTGATTATTCACAATGATTAAATGCAGGAGTAAACAAACAATTCTGGAAAAATAAGAACCTAAATCATGCAACTAAAAACAGAATGACCACACGAAGAATCAATCAAAGAAAAGAAAATGGTCAAGAAAAGAAACCAAACCAGAAATTACCTATGCTAATGTAGTAAACCAATTGGACTCTGAGAACCTGGCCGGAGCTTGGACATGGTTAGGGCAGGTTTGAAAATAAATCAAACCCACATGAATCAGTTGCTCCTATTGAGAGCAAATGATTCATGTAGGTCTGAACCATTTGAACTTCAGTAGAGGCTTTTAGGTTTTCTTTCCTTTCCCTTTTCTTTTACGATTTTCGATCTGAAATTGCTCAAATTTAAGAGGCCTTTTGGGCAAACCAGTAGGATATTAGGGGTAAGGGGAGTGGGGAGATGGCCTGGTGAGGTTTTGGGGTGGTTTGGACGAACTAGGGTGTTGGGTTATAATCTTAGATCTAAGATTTGAGGGATTTGAGAAGGGTTTTGGAAAAATAGTTAGGAGATTCGAAAAGAGGATGGCGAGGAGATTATGTGGTATAATTTTGGTGGTGTTTGGAGGTGGTCCACCGCCGTGAGGCGATTTCTAGCCGGCGGACCACGGCGGAGATGGTTGTAACGACCCGATCGGTCGTTTCGAGCCCTAGCGCGTTGTTCAGCAGTTTGAGGCTATGAGTAGCTTCATTTCAGGAATTATGACTTGTTCGCATGGTCGGAATTTAAATTCAGGAAGATCGGAGTTAAATTTAAATGAAAATTCTCATTTGAGAAGCTTAAAGTTGAAAGAATGAACTAGGATTGGAATTTTGAGTAAACAACCTCGGAATCAGGATCTGAAGGTTCCAGCAGGTTCGTATGATGATTTTGGACGCGTATGCCCGGATTGGGTTTTGGATAACCCGGGAGCATTTTGGCGCCTATTGTGGAAGTTAGTATTTTAGAAGGAATTTCTTAAGTTTGGCTTGAAGTGTATTTCAGTGTTATCGATGTCCGTTTGGGATTCCGAGTCTGGGAATAGCTCCGTATGGTGATTCTGGAGTTGGGAGCACGATCAGAAGTGAATTCGGAGATCCGTAGGTCATTTTGAAGCAATTTGGCTAAAGATAGAAATTTGAAGGTTTAGGGAAGTTTGACCGGAAGTTGACTTTTTGATATCGGGGTCGAAATCCAATTCCGGAAGTTGGAGTGGGTCCGCAGTGTCAAATGAGACTTGTGTGCAAAATTTGAAGTCAATCGGACGTGATTTGATAGGTTTAAACATCAAAAATAGAAGTTAGAAAGTTCAAAGTTCATAAAGCTTGGATGGGAGGTCGATTGACGATTTTAGCGTCGCTTGATGTGATTTGAGGCCTCGAGCAGGTCCGTAATGTGTTTTGGGATTGGTTGGTATGATTGGTTGGGGTCCCGGGGGCCTCGGGTGGATTCCGGGTGGCTAATGGATCGGATTTGGAGTTTGAGGAAGAGTTGGAGCTGCTGCTTCTGGTATTTCCGCTTCTGCGGATTTGGGACCGCAGAAGTGGCCTTCCAGAGGCGAGAATTTGACCGCAGAAGCGGCCTTTAGACCGCATAAGCGGAACCGCTGATGCGGTATAGCTTCCGCAGAAGCGAAAAGACCTGGAGGCAGAAAGGTTGATTTAAATCGTGGGTTGAGTTCATTTCTCCCATTTTTTCATGGCTTGGGCGATTTTTGGGGAGCTTCAAGAGAGGATTTTTGTCGTCATGGTTAAGGTAAGTTATCCCCATCACTTTTGAGTTAAATACATTGATTATGTATGGATTTTTAGCATGTAAACGGGTAGAAAATTGAGGGTTAGAGGAAGACCTAGAAAATTAGTGTTCTTGGATTTTGACCACGATTTTGAGTATGGAATTAAGAGATAATCATATATTTGAGTTCGTGAGTTCATGGGTAAACTTTATCTTCGAGAAATTTCGGATTCCGGGCACGTGGGCTCGAGGGCATTTTTGTCAACTTTTCGTTCGGGGTTAGGAATTGTTATAAACTGGGTTGTAAAGTATAATTGAGCATGTATTAATGGATTTATATGATCGTTGGCTAGTTTTGGAGTATTATGCGTTGGTGCAAGTCTTCGGAAGAATGTAGAATGCCGGTTGTGGATCTTCGGAGCGAGGTGAGTCTCCTTTCTAATCTTGTGAGGCGGAATTTACCCCATAGGTGAGTTAAACTGGTTAAGTGCTCCTATTTGTGGGGGCTACGTACGCACGAGGTGACGAGAGTCCGTGCGTAGCTACTATTATGATATTGTCCGGGTAGTCTAGGACCCAAAAGCATGTTATATTTGAATTAATTGTGAACCCATTGATGGTTTGAATTGCTTAGATCACATTAAATTAATAAATGGATTTCTAAAAAGACTTAAGCTTCGTTTTCTCAAATTATCAAAGAGAATTGGCCTTTCTTGGATAATTGCTCCATGTTGACTTCTTGACTGATTGTATGACTGTGTGTGTGTTATTTTGGAACGGGCCGAACGCCTCGGCAGATTAATAGATGCATCTATAGGCGCGCCGTCGACCCTCGGCAAGTGCACATTTATTTCTGTTGGATCGGGCCGTCGCCTCGGTGTGATTTGCACATGCTTGTGTTGCTGCCTGGACTTAATTAAGTTATTATTGCCCTTTTGTGGCTTAAAAATATTTGGATTATATTTAAAGAGAAACTCCGGAAATTTTCCTATGAAAGAATTACGTGTTTACTTGTTTCCTCTATCTGGATTAAAATCATGTTTATAAAATAAATCCACTGTTTAATATGTATATTAAGGATAAATAATCATTGGACTATTAGAGAGTGTCAAGTTGACCATCTCGTCTTTATCCCTTCGGGATTAGGCGGGACACTCACTGAGTACACGTTGATTACGTACTCATACTACACTTCTGTGCATTTTGTTGCACAGGTATATATACCTCTAGCAGCCTACGTGGCGTAGCAGCACGGACGTTTCTGGGACTAGGTGAGCTGCATCATTTGAGGCGACCGCAGCTAGGGTAGTCCCTTCTTCCGTCCACTATATTCCGGACGGATGTTGTATTTTATTTCTCTTATCAGTAGTTGCTCATGTACTTGTGACACCGAGTTCTGGGGATGTATTTGGATTATTTGGTAATCTTAAAAGTTGTTTAAATATTTTATTTATTTATTCGGAAGAATACACTGAGTCTTGTTTAAAACGTATAAAAGAAATGTTTTTCAAAAGTGTTAAAATGAGATTTAATTACGTATTTGAGTTGGCTGGCCTGACGGCGGTGTCCGGCGCCACCACGACCCTTAGTGGATTTTGGGTCGTGACAACATGGTATCAGAGCACTAGGTTCCCGTCGGTCTCACGAGTCATGAGCAAGTCTAGTAGAGTCTCGCGGATCGGTACGGAGACGTCTGTACTTATCCTCGGGAGGCTACAGGGCTGTTAGGAGTACTTACCTTCTTGATTTCCTTATCGTGCGGTTCGATTCCTTTGAGGCTTATGCCTTTGATTTCTTCCTATTCAATCTTATGCGAGCGCTTGTTATAAATCGAGAATTTGAAGAATTGAAATGGCTCTACAAATGTGGTGCGGGATGATTCTTCCCGGTATAGTTGATTGGACTATTATAGTCGCATTTTGGAGGGATATTCATTGTTCCAGCTCAGTAACAGAACTTCTAAGAGCCTTGAGGATAGGCACGGGTCGCCATGATGCTTATGAACAATTATTTCGCAGTGTTGTTGTGATGGTAGGGTGTTTGCCCACGTGTCGGGGCAGTGAATGAATTGAAGGGAGGTTTACTCAGTGTGTAATCAAGGGATTCAGTATTTTATTCCCGGCAGGGGAAAGTCAATCGAACTAAGGATGGTCAAGTGTGGGCTGGTGGAAGTAATTAGGCTTGGTATTTGCAAGCGTGGTTGAGCTTTCATTTATGAGAGGGTGTCGTGGTCCTGATTGAACGTACTAAGTTGTTGGTGTTATGATCTGCTACAATTCGCCTTTATGGCAGGGTATTGTGAAATAATATTGGAGGTACAACTGTTAGTTGTCGCATGGTGCGGTGGTTTAGGATCGAATCAGAATTTCTAATGTTGATGGCTCGAGAAAGATGACCTTTGGAAAGGTTTAAAGTTAGTAGCAATGGTGGGTTCAAGTGCCACGAAAATAGATTTTATTTAAGGCAACAATTGAGCAGCGAAGTATGAGGAAGGACATGTGGGAAGTGCCAGGCGGTGCTTAAAATTTCTAGAAGGCCAAGTATGAGGACCAAGGTCGAGTGACCGATTAAGGAGATGAGTTCCGCCAAAGTGGGAGAGTGGCGGGTGTGCATATGGGCTTGGTAGTAGGAAGACTACGCGCCCTAAGGAGAGTTTGGATCGAATTGGGGATTTTAATGATTGGTGATTGAAGTCTGCGGGTATGATTGGAAGTATGGGCTAGTATGCGGCAAAAGATTGATATGGCGGGAAGGAGCTGCTTGAAATGGGGGAGGGTGCAGCATAACCCTGAATTTGGAAGGATGTTGCCGCACATTTAATTGATGTCCGCGAGGAGCGAATGGACTTGTGCAGCTGGAAGGTGAGCTCGGACTCAGGATGGGCTATTGGTCTCATAGTGAATGTACCCCGTGCAGCGGCGTGGGAAGATGTCTGGAGGTGATTCCCCTAGATGGGTTATTCCCCTGTGAGCAGATTAGCGGTCGCGTGGTTGGCGAAGCTTCTGCGAGGAATTATATTGGTTGTTCAACAGAGAGGTCGGTCGTGCGAATGTGGATGATGTCTCAGAATATGAAAGATGGGGATGTACAGGAAGATCCCGAGAGATTCTGATAATTGGTGGCGCGAGGTTAAGTCAATAAGAGGTAAAAAGGTCGGGCGAACTCAAGAATGGTGAAATGATGGCTTCAAGCCAAGTGGGAGAGTCCCACCGCTTATGATTGGGCTGTATGATTAACTACTTGCGTGATTTCTGGTTATTAGCATATTGATGGATTAATTCAGCTACGAGAAAAGACCATAAGTAGTAAATTGAGCGGAGGAATTATTAAGGATGTGCTATGGTTAGCCTTATGGGCTCATGTTCGAACTTGGGAAAGGATTCAGAATTTATGCCTTGTATAGAAGCGGGTTTAAAGGGGAGTGGTTCTGCCAGGTGCTTCGTTGAGAGGGTATTAATGTGCTAGAAGATTCATGGAGTGAATTATATTCGGGACCAAGTCAGAGCGGGTGGCTCTCAATAATGGTCCTAGTGAATTCAGAAGTTAAAGTGTGGTGCCCAATGATTTCGAGCCTATAAGTACAGTTAAGAACCAAGCTTTGTAGTAGCTTATGAGAAGGTGCCCAGGATGTTCTATGATATTTCGACTTGTGGCGTAGCGTTTGAGTGATGTGGAATAGTTCGTGGGAATGGAGACAGCCTGGTCTCGTGATTCAAGGTCACTCGGGGCGAGTGTAGATGGAGTATGTTATGTGTTGAATGGAGTTACTCTTATTTTTAAGGCAAGCAAGGAGGAATTGGAAGAAGGTAAATTGATTAGCCATAGTTGAATTGGCATATTGGGGCCAGTGATCAGTTCGGTCCGCGAGATCAAGTTATGTGTATGATTTGTGGAGGTACGTGTGAGGCCTGTCGGCCGCCGTGATTGATGATTTATCAGGGGCACTCTTCTGTTATGGCTTGTTAAGTGGAAGCGGATTTCGGAAGGGCTATGGTGGCTTGGACCGCTGCTTGCAGATTTGCATATCCTACGGTTATGGGAAATTACCTATGTGTTTCTATGANGAAAGGTTGATTTAAATCGTGGGTTGAGTTCATTTCTCCCATTTCTTCATGGCTTGGGCGATTTTTGGGGAGCTTCAAGAGAGGATTTTTGTCGTCATGGTTAAGGTAAGTTATCCCCATCACTTTTGAGTTAAATACATTGATTATGTATGGATTTTTAGCATGTAAACGGGTAGAAAATTGAGGGTTAGAGGAAGACCTAGAAAATTAGTGTTCTTGGATTTTGACCACGATTTTGAGTATGGAATTAAGAGATAATCATATATTTGAGTTCGTGAGTTCATGGGTAAACTTTATCTTCGAGAAATTTCGGATTCCGGGCACGTGGGCTCGAGGGCATTTTTGTCAACTTTTCGTTCGGGGTTAGGAATTGTTATAAACTGGGTTGTAAAGTATAATTGAGCATGTATTAATGGATTTATATGATCGTTGGCTAGTTTTGGAGCATTGTGCGTTGGTGCAAGTCTTCGGAAGAATGTAGAATGCCGGTTGTGGATCTTCGGAGCGAGGTGAGTCTCCTTTCTAATCTTGTGAGGGGGAATTTACCCCATAGGTGAGTTAAACTGGTTAAGTGCTCCTATTTGTGGGGGCTACGTACGCACGAGGTGACGAGAGTCCGTGCGTAGCTACTATTATGCTATTGTCCGGGTAGTCTAGGACCCAAAAGCATGTTATATTTGAATTAATTGTGAACCCATTGATGGTTTGAATTGCTTAGATCACATTAAATTAATAAATGGATTTCTAAAAAGACTTAAGCTTCGTTTTCTCAAATTATTAAAGAGAATTGGCCTTTCTTGGATAATTGCTCCATGTTGACTTCTTGACTGATTGTCTGACTGTGTGTGTGTTTATTTTGGAACGGGCCGAACGCCTCGGCAGATTAATAGATACATCTATAGGCGCGCCGTCGACCCTCAGCAAGTGCACATTTATTTCTGTTGGATCGGTTCGTCGCCTCGGTATGATTTGTGCATGCTTGTCTTGCTTCCTGGACTTAATTAAGTTATTATTGCCCTTTTGTGGCTTAAAAATATTTGGATTATATTTAAAGAGAAACTCTTGAAATTTTCCTATGAAAGAATTACGTGTTTACTTGTTTCCTCTATCTGGATTAAAATCATGTTTATAAAATAAATCCACTGTTTAATATGTATATTAAGGATAAATAATCATTGGACTATTAGAGAGTGTCAAGTTGACCATCTCGTCTCTACCCCTTCGGGATTAGGCGGGACACTCACTGAGTACACGTTGATTACGTACTCATACTACACTTCTGTGCATTTTTGTTGCACAAGTATATATACCTCTAGCAGCCTACGGGGCGTTGCAGCACGGACGTTTCTGGGACTAGGTGAGCTCCATCATTTGAGGCGACCGCAGCTAGGGTAGTCCCTTCCAGTGTACTGTATTTACTTTCCGTCCACTGTATTCCGGACGGATGTTGTATTTTATTTCTCTTATCAGTAGTTGCTCATGTACTTGTGACACCGGGTTCTGGGATGTATTTGGATTATTTGGTAATCTTAAAAGTTGTTTAAATATTTTATTTATTTATTCGGAAGAATACACTGAGTCTTGTTTAAAACGTATAAAAGAAATGTTTTTCAAAAGTGTTAAAATGAGATTTAATTACGTATTTGAGTTGGCTGGCCTGACGGCGGTGTCCGGTGCCACCACGACCCTTAGTGGATTTTGGGTCGTTACAATGGTGGAGTAAAACAGGGCGGCTACGGTTCCGGTTTCTGATTCTGAGAGGAGAAAGTGAAACGGGTTTGAGGGTTTGGGGGTGGGGAAGCCAGGTTTCGGACATATTTATGTAAAACACAAGACCAGTTCCCAGCCGTTAGATCCATGATGATCAACGGCTGGGATCTAACGAGGGTTAATACGGGTCGTTTGGATGAAGGGGGATTTGGACCGGGTAAGGCTGAGTTTTGGGCTTGGAGTGGGTTAGTTTGGAACGAGTTTTGGGGCAAAATGGTTTGGGCTTCAGCAATTTTGGCCCGGCAGCCCTTTTATTCTCCAAGTCCTTTTTCTTTTTCATCCTTTTTTTTTATTGTTTTTTCTTTTCTTTTTCTTTAATTAAAATCCTAAATTAAACTCCTAAATTGGTCTAAATTGTAAAATTAAACTAATTATCTAATTACAAAAATTATAAAAATTACCTGATCCTAAATTTAGAAAAATCAATAATCTAAAAGTTAAAAGGTAAAAATGTAAAATGAGCCATTTTTGTGATTTTTATTTTTTGATAAAACAAATAATTAACTAATTAACCCTAAAAACGTTAAAAAAAACTAAATGCAATGCATAGTATTTTTTGACATTTTCATGATTTTAACAAAAGTAAACATTCAATTCCCACAAAATCATGTAAAATTGCAAAAAAGCTAGGAAAAATTTATTTTCTTAGATTTTATAGGAGTAATTCTTATAGGGCAAAAATCATGTGCTCACAGCTGCCCCTCTTTGCTCGAAAACACGAAGAGATTTCGTGCAAAGATAAAGTAAGCGGATACGAGCGATTTTTGCCCGTTTGAATACTCTGTGGGAAGCATTTTTTGAAAGATCGATCGAACCTTGCTTCCGAGGCTGCCTACATATCCTTGGCTACAAAGGAATCAGGTCAGTGTAGTTCGGGAAGTTTTGGTAGTTGGGACTACCGGGAAGCTGTGATTTCACTGCTGCTGCTACTACTACTACTTGCTGAACTCCTTATTACACCGAGAGAAAAAAAAAAGCTAGACCAAACTATGATCTATGAATTACAAGAATCCTATTTACACATCTTCAAACTTGATATTGCAGCTTCTGCGGCTCTGTTGTACATCTTGAAATGTTGACTCATTCTTTCGAGGCGAGCTTCTTTTGTTACTAACTTGAACTGAATTCTGTAGTGAATTCCCTTGTTTTCCAGGTAGGTGCCTGATTCCAAAATTTGAACTGTATTCCCTTATTTTCCAGGTGGGCGCCTGATTGCCAAAACTAGAACTGCATTCCCTTGTTTTCCAGGTAGGCGCCTGATTGCCAAAACTTGAACCGTATTCCCTTGTTTTCCAGGTGGGCGCCTGATTGCCAAAACTTTAACTGCATTCCCTTGTTTTCCAAGTGGGCGCCTGATTGCCAAAACTCGAACTGTATTTCCTTGTTTTCCAAGTGGGCGCCTGATTTTCAAAACTTGACCTGTATTCCCTTGTTATCCAGGTGGGCGCCTGATTGTCAAAACTTGAACTGTATTCCCTTGTTTTCCAGGTGGGGGCCTGATTGCCAAAACTCGAACTGTATTTCCTTGTTTTCCAGGTGGGCGCCTGCTTGCCAAAACTAGAACTACATTCCCTTGTTTTCCAGTGGGCGCCTGATTGCCAAAACTTAAATTGTATTCCCTTGTTTTCTAGGAGGGCACCTGATAGCCAAGACTCGAACTGTATTCCCTTGATTGCCAAGACTCGAACTATATTCCCTTGTTTTTCAGGTGGGCGCCTGATTGCCAAAACTAGAACTGCATTCCCTTGTTTTCCAGGTGGGCGCCTGATTGCCAAAACTTGAACTGTATTCCCTTATTTTCCAGGTGGGCGCATGATTGCCAAGACTCGAACTGTATTCCCTTGTTTTTCCAGGTGGGCGCCTGATTGCCAAAACTTGAACTGTATTCCCTTGTTTTCCAGGCGGTCTCCTGATTACAACAAAACAGACAAGACATGTAACGACCCGCCTGGTCGCTTTGCCTTTTTGAACCCCGTTCCATTAAATAAAACTTATCTTGCTTGCTTTAGCTAATTTACGACTTGCGGGGACGGTTGGTTCGGGATTTGGAAGAGTTTTGGGTGAAATATGCTCATTTGATTCCTTAGGATTTCTTAAAAGTCTAAGTTTGACTTTGGTCATCATTTTGAGCAAACGGACCCGGATTCGTGATTTGACGGTCCCGGAAGTTCCGTAGGAAAATATGGGATTTGGGCGTATGCCCGAAATCGAATTCCGAGGTCCCTAGCCCGAGTAACGAATTTTTATTAGAAATTGTTAATCTAATGTTTTAAGGATTTAAAGAAACTAATTAACTATTGATTTCTAGGTATCAGGCTCATATTTTGGTTCCGAGGCCCGGTACAGGTCCGAAATATCATTTAAGACTTGCCTGTAAAATTTGGTGTCAATGCGAGTAGTTTTAGGGCGTTTTGGCCCGTTGGAAGAAAATTAAGAATTTGAAGTTCATAAGTTTGATTCATTTGGTTTTAGGGGGTGAATTCTAGATTTAGCGTTGATTCGGGTGTTCCGAAGGTGAGAGTAGGTCCGCCTCATGATTTCAGACTTGTCGGTATCTTCGGGCGGGGCCCAGGAGCCCCGAGCGTCAATCGGACGAGGCTCGAGTGAGGTGGAAATTTTGAGAGAGGGCTGAAGAATTGTTTGCTCGATTCTTGGTTATTCCTCCTGCACCTTTGGGCACTCCTGTTCATGTGTCCAAACCTGTGGGCGATTCCGTGGTTGTAGACCGGGTCTACCGGTCCTGTGTGGTTACATTCTGTAATTTCGAGACTAGAGCAGATCTCCTGTTGCTGGATATGATCGATTTTGAGGTCATCCTGGCATGGATTGGTTGTCTCCATATCACGCCGTCCTAGATTGCCATGCCAAGACTGTTTCACTAGTGATGCCAGGGTTGCCGAGGTTGGAGTGGAAGGGTTCCACAGTTGATACCCCCAGTAGGGTTTCTTTCTTGAAGGCTCGACGGATGGTCGAGAAGGGGTGTTTGGCCTATCTAGCTTATGTTCGAGACACCACAGCAGAGTCTCCGGCGATTGATTCAGTTCCAGTAGTCCGAGAGTTCGCCGATGTGTTTCCTTCTGATCTTCCTGGCATGCGACCGGATTGTAATATTGATTTCTGTATCGATTTGGTTCCAGGCACCCAGCCTATATTTACTCCACCATACCGCATAGCTCCTAAGGAGTTGAAGAAGCTGAAGGAGCAGCTTGAGGAGTTGTTAGCAAAGGGGTTTATTAGACCCAGTGTGTCGCCTTGGGGTGCACCGGTGTTATTTGTGAAGAAGAAGGATGGGACTATGCGGATGTGCATTGACTACCGCCAGTTGAACAAAGTCACCATCAAGAACAAGTATCTGTTGCCCCGTATCGGTGATTTGTTCGACCAGCTGCAGGGTGCGAGGGTGTTCTCTAAGATAGACTTTAGGTCGGGGTACCATCAGCTGAAGATTCGGGACTCGGATGTTCCGAAGACTGCATTCCGGACTAGATATGGCCATTATGAGTTTTTGGTGATGTCCTTTGGCTTGACTAATGCCCCAGCAGCATATATGGATTTGATGAACAGGGTGTTCAGGCCTTATATTGATTCCTTCGTCATCGTCTTCATTAATGACATCTTGATATACTCACGTAGCCTGGGGGAGCACGAGTAGGATCTGAGAGTAGTGCTTCAGACCTTGCGAGAGCAGAAGCTATATGCTAAGTTCTCCAAGTGTGAGTTTTGGCTAGAGTCTGTGGCATTCTTGGGGCATATTGTGTCAGGAGAGGGTATTAAGGTAGACCCCAAGAAGATTGAGGCAGTTCAGAGTTGGCCACGCCCCACCTCAGTGACCGAGATCAGGAGTTTCCTGGGGCTAGCAGGTTATTACAGGCGGTTCGTGCAGGGCTTTTCATCTATTGCATCACCTCTGACTAGATTGACCCAGAAGGGTGCTCCTTTCCATTGGACCGATGATTGCGAGGCGAGCTTCCAGAAGCTCAAGACAGCCTTGACTACAGCACCAGTTCTTGTGTTGCCTTCCGGTTCAGGGATGTATACAGTGTATTGTGACGCTTCGCGCGTTGGCTTGGGTTGTGTATTGATGCAGGAGGGGCAAGTTATTGCATATGCCTCCCGTCAGCTGAAGATTCATGAGAAAAATTATCCTGTGCACGATCTGGAGTTGGCGGCGATTGTTCATGCTCTCAAGATATGGAGGCACTACTTGTACGGGGCTTCATGTGAGGTTTATACCGATCATCGCAGCTTGCAGCATTTGTTCAAGCAGAGGGATCTTAATTTGAGGCAGCGCAGGTGGCTTGAGTTACTGAAGGATTATGACATCACCATCCTTTATCATCCGGGCAAGGCAAATGTGGTCACGGATGCCTTAAGCAGAAAGGCTGAGAGTATGGGTAGCTTGGCACTCATTCCAGCCGGAGAGAGACCACTAGCTTTGGACATTCAGTCCTTGTCTAACAGACTAATGAGGTTGGACATTTCGGAGCCCAGTCGGGTTCTTGCGTGTATGGTTGCTCAGTATTTATTACTGGGGGAGATAAAGGCCCGATAGTTCGATGATCCACATTTGGCAGTTCTCAGAGAGACGGTGCTTCAGGGAGGTGCCAAGGACGTTTCTATTGGTGAGGATGGTGTTTTGCGGCTTCAGGATCGTCTATGTGTTCCTAATGTCGATGGTCTGAGGGAGAGGATACTAGGGGAGGCACACAGTTCGCGGTTTTCCATCCACCTGGGGGCTACGAAGATGTATCGTGACTTGAGGCAGCATTACTGGTGGCGGAGGATGAAGAAAGACATAGTGGAGTATGTGGCTAGGTGTTTGAATTGCCAGCAGGTCAAGTATGAACACCAGAGACCGGGTGGCCTACTTCAGCAGATGCCTATACCAGAGTGGAAGTGGGAGCGCATTACCATGGATTTCATAGTTGGGTTGCCGCAGACCTTGCGGAAGTTTGATTCAGTATGGGTCATCGTTGATAGGTTGACCAAGTCGGCCCACTTCATTCCAGTGGTTACTACTTATACAGCAGAGAGGTATGCTCAGATTTATATTCGGGAGATAGTCCGATCGCACGGTGTGCCTGTTTCCATTATATCAGACAGGGGCCCTCAGTTCACTTCTCATTTCTGAAGAGCCGTTCAGAGTGAGCTGGGGAACCGGGTAGAGCTTAGCACAGCATTCCATCCTCAGTACAGATTTTAGAGGATATGCTTAGAGTATGTGTGATTGACTTCGGAGGGCAGTGGGACCAGTTCTTGCCCTTGGCGGAGTTTGCATATAACAACGGCTATCAGTCCAGCATTGAGATGGCTCCATACGAGGCTCTATATGGTCGCCTTTGTCGTTCTCCTATCGGATGGTTCGAGCCCGGTGAGGCCAAGTTGTATGGTACAGACTTGGTACAAGATGCCTTGGATAAGGTGAAGTTGATTCAGGAGAGGCTTCGCACAGCTCAGTCCAGACAGAAGAGTTACACGGATCAGAAGGCGCGTGATGTATTATGGTTAGCGAGAAGGTTCTCTTGAAAGTCTCGCCCATGAAGGGCATTATGAGGTTCGGGAAGAAGGGCAAGTTGAGTCCAAGGTTTATTGGCCCCTTTGAGGTGTTGAGGAGAGTTGGGGAGGTTGCATATGAGCTTGCATTACCCCCCAGCTTGTCGGGAGTTCATCCGGTTTTTCATGTGTCGATGCTTCGAAAGTATTATGCCGACTTTTCCCACGTGTTAGACTTCAGTACTATTCAGCTGGATGAGAGCTTGGGTTATGAAGAGCAGCCAGTTGCCAATATTGATAGGCAGGATCGCCAGTTGAGGTCCAAGAGGATTTCTGCAGTAAAGGTCCAGTGGAGGGTCCAACCAGTCTAGGAGGCAACCTGGGAGTCCGAGGAGGAAATGCGGAGCAGATATCCCAATTTATTTGGCAGCCCAGGTACTTTTCTATGTCCGTTCGAGGACGAACGTTTGTTTAAGAGGTGGAGAATGTAACGACTCGCCTGGTCGTTTTGCCTTTTTGAACCCCGTTCCCTTAAATAAAACTTTCCGTGCTTGCTTTAGCTAATTTACGACTTGCAGGGACGGTTTGTTCGGGATTTGGAAGAGTTTTGGGTGAAATATGCTCATTTGATTCCTTAGGATTTCATAAAAGGCTAAGTTTGACTTTGGTCAACATTTGAGCAAACGGACCCGGATTCGTGATTTGACGGTCCCGGAGGGTCTGTAGGAAAATATGGGATCTGGGCGTATGCCCGAAATTGAATTCCGAGGTCCCTAGCCCGAGTAATGAATTTTTATTAGAAATTGTTAATCTAAAGTTTTAAGGAGTTAAAGAAACTAATTAACTATTAATTTCCTAGGTATTGGGCTCGTATTTTGGTTCCGAGGCCCGGTACAGGTCCGAAATATCATTTAAGACTTGCCTGTAAAATTTGGTGTCAATCCGAGTAGTATTAGGGCGTTTTGGCCCGTTGGAAGAAAATTAAGAACTTGAAGTTCATAAGTTTGATTCATTTGGTTTTAGGGGGTGAATTCTAGATTTAGCGTTGTTTCGGGTGTTCGAAGGTGCCAGTAGGTCCGCCTCGTGATTTCAGACTTGTCGGTATGTTCGGGCGGGGCCCGAGAGCCCCGAGCGTCAATCGGACGAGGCTCGAGTGAAGTGGAAATTTTGAGAGAGGGCTGAAGAATGGCTGCTTCTGTCATAACCGCATCTGTGGTTCTTGGACCGCAGATGCGGCCCTACCATCGCAGAAGCGGCCCAGGGCGACCAGGCCATTTTAGCAGATGCAGCTCCCAAGCCGCAGAAGCGGCGCCGCAGATGCGGCCCAGAGACCGCGGATGCGGTCCCAGCCTTCCCTCCCTTTTCGCAGATGTGGCCGCATTCTCGCAGATGCGGTCCCCTGACCGCAGATGCGGAAATCACTGAACCGGTGAGGTTCATTAAAGACGGGCTCTAAGTCATTTTTATGACATTTTCACTCTTCCTTTGGGCGATTTGGGAGCTTTTGAGAGAAGGACTTCGCTTAGCATCAAGAAGTAAGTTTATTCCACACATCCTTAGTTTAATACTTGTATTTTAGGTAGATTAAACACTAGAACTTAGGAAAAATCAAAGGGTTAGAGCTAAACCTAGGGTTTTAATAGAACTTAGGTTAAACCACAAAATTTGTTATGGAATTGATTAGAAATCATATATTAGTGATCCTTAGGTTGTAGAGAACAACTTCCTTCGAAAAATTTCGAAATCCGGGCACGTGGGCCCGGGGTCGGATCTTAGGAAACTTGTGTTAATGGTTGGGAAATTGCTTAAATAGCTAGAATTCAATCTTATGAGTCTATATTAACTAGTTCTTACTTCGTTTAACTAGTTTGGGATCGTTCGGCTCCGAATGAGGGTTTGGACTTGTTCTTGGCATTGAGGTGCACTTCGGAGCGAGGTGAGTCTCCTTTCTAACCTTTTAAGAGAGAATTGTCCCCATAGGTATAATAATTGAATTAATTTCCATTATATGCGGGGGGCTACGTACGTACTAGGTGACGAGAGTCCGTGCGTGGCGACTATTATGTTATGTCCAGGTAGTCTAGAACCCATAAGCATGCTCTACGTGATATTCTTGTAACTTAATAATAGATTCGGATTCGTATAAACTGCTTGATTAAGGTAAATGAGACTAGTGAAGGAACCTTATCCTGTTTGGTCTTTCAACAGAGAATATTGAGTATTCCTGTGAATAACAACTCCTCAGATATACATTATTATTTGCTTGTTGATGAGCTTATTTATATTTGACCGCGTCGCATGGGTGATTCGCGAGCGGGGTAATAGATGCATCTATGGTTCGAGTCGTTCGACCCTCGGCAGTGCACAATTTACTTTTATAATTGGATTGGGCCGTACGTCCCACGGTGTTACTTGCGTATGTTTTGCTTGGCATTTTTCTCTGAGGACTGAATTTAATTTCTTCTTGAGACATAGGTGAACATCCATGAAAATACTTGGGAAAAGAATTGTTAATCCATGATTATTAATGCTAATAACTTGTACTATCCATGCTTGCTATAAATTTTCCTCACACTATTTTACCCTAGTAAGTGTCAAGTCGACCTCTCGTCTCTACTTCTTCGAGATCAGACAGGATACTTACTGGGTACATATTGTTTATGTACTCATACTACGCTTTTGTACTTAATTGTACAGGGTCTGAGGCAGGTACATCTGGCTATTAGTTCGGTGCGCGCCCCTGATTCATAGTCCGAGACTTCCATGGTGAGCTGCTCCTTCCCTGTGGCGTTCGGCAGCTTGATGGAGTCTTTTCCCTACTTTTGCTATCTATTCTATTTCGTACAGTAGGATAGTTATTTATTTTGTACATTCTACTAGTTGCCCATTACTTGTGACACCGGGTCTTGGCACACACATTGGTAGACGGTATCATTTTTTGTGGGGTTGTATAATTTTATGAATTTAATAACCATTTTGATACATTATTGATCGCTTCTGGTCTTAACTTTAATTTGAGAATCTGTTATATTTATTTTGAGTAAAAGTAAAATGAGAACTTAATTGTATTTCCGCGTTGGCTGGCCTGACAATGGTGTCGGGCGCCATCATGACCTATTGTAGAAAAAAATGGGTCGTGATAAGACAAAAGAAATTTTTCTGCCCCAGTTTAATATTGGGAACATCTGTGAGTGTTAACCGACTCTTGTTATCAAAAGAAGTTCTAAGCTAAATTCCCTTGTCCTGAAAATTTCAAATTAATTCTCATCTCAAAAGTGGAAACTTAAAAGCTAAATTATATTTCCCAAAGGTATAACTTTCGTCAGACCTTGTCATTTATGAAGGTCTCAAAACTTACTAAATCCCGTTATCCAGGAGGGTCCTGAAAACTTGGCCGAACCTTTCTGGCAGGTGCTTTCCTCATGGAGGGTTTCTCCGGAACAAACGAAATTTCCTGCCCCTGTTTCAATCAAAGAAAAATCTTATTAGTTTGAAAGTGTGGTGGTTAGTTTGCGGCATTCTTGCTGAAGGTGGCCCTTCCATTGCCTTGCTTTGTTCTGATCAGCTGCCTCCGACTGGCAAAGAATTGTTTGACCTTCTGATTGCTCCTTAACCACAGGACCCTGAATGACCCGAGTGCCCCATACTCAAATTGCTTTTTTACCTTTCTGCCCTTCCAATCTGAACTTCTGTATTTCTTCCTACAATTCGCTAAACCATTCGACCACTTGAACCTCCGCTAACACCTTGTTTTTCCATTTTGCATCATGCTATTTCTGGTATGCTTTGGCCGCACTTTGCTTTGTGCAATTTGGAAGTTGGTAATAAGCTTTGAAATCCTTTCTGATTTGCTTAACAAGGCCAACATTGGAAAAGCCTTGGAGAAGTAGACTCAAAAGAAAATGAAATACAATGACTTCCAGAGTTAGGAATAAAGAAGAAAGTTCGAAACAGGATGACTATTTGAAAGAGAAAAGGAGAAGAGACTTATCTGAGTGAGGCAGCTGGCATCAATGATCATGACATGCATTTCGGATTAATCAGCCTAGTCCATTCAGTCAATCACCTTTCAGTCTTCACCCTTTATGCCTGGGGTTCCCATAATCCAATTTCTTTGAAAAGTCAACAACCTTATTCGGCTTGCGGTGCCCTGAAGGGTTCTCACCTCAAACCTCTCTCATTAGTTCATCTCTCAACTCACCGTCGCCTTACGGTGCCCGTGAGGGTTTTCACCAATAAGACTCTCATTTTAATTTCTCTCAGCTTTCCGTCACCTTACGGTGCCCGTGAGGGTTTTCACCAATAAGACTCTCTCATTTATTCATTTATCCTGCGTAGAGCGGAGTGTTGCCCCTGACGTGAATCATACCTCTAACTTGCCTGACTTGGCATCCCTTAAAGACTGATTGGAAGGTCTTTCTTTGGACTGTAATGTGGGCTTTTGGATAGGGTTAGAAAAAAAGGATATCATAAAGGCTCAAAACAACTTGAATGGGTTCAGAATTACAACTTTTGGAATCAGATCTTTTACAAAACCGCAACTTCTGCCCCACTTTCTTTATCAGGGGAACCTTGCATTTTATTTTTATGGGACTGAACCGTGAGGCTGCCTAAGTATCCTTAAAAGGAATCAGGTCGAACGTAGTTCATGACATAGGAATTGCTTTGTTTTTTTGTACTTTTTTTTTCTTTTCTTTTCTTCTTTTCTTCTCTTTCTTTTGCTTTACTTACCTTTGTTTCTCAATTTCTTTTTTTTTCTTTTTCTCTTCTCTTTTTCCTCTTTTCTCTTCTCTTATCTATCTTCTGTATCTGTGTTTCTGAAGTTTGCTACTGATTCCAAAAGAGGGGTATGAAAGAAGATAAATAAGGCTCAAAAGGGTAACAAAGGATAAAGTGTTTAGATATCAGAATAAAATGCCTTCGTCATTCCAATCTTCAAAACATGCCAAGTACAAACGACACAAATAGACAAACCAAAGAAATCATACATAATATCTTTTGACTGCGTCAGAATTGATAGCCATATCTACACATCTGCTTTCTATATCTGTTAAATACAAAGCACCATTGGGCAACATTCTCGTTACAATGAACGGCTCCTGCCAGTTTGGGGAAAACTTGCCTTTAGCCTCAGCTTGACGTGGAAGAATGCATTTTAACACTAACTGATCTACCTCAAACTGTTTGGGAGACATTTCTCTGTTGTATGCTCTTATCAACCTCTTGATTTCCGAGACTAACTGCCTCAGTTTCACTCAATTCAAGCTTCAGGTTATCTCAAAATGCGTGAATCGTTATTTGTTTCCTCAAACGCATTTTTATCATATTCAAAACTATGTTTCATTATTCCATGATTAGATTGGCTTTCAAGATCAGGATAAAAACTCCGCATGCATGTCATGTCATTAGAACCAGCATAACAAGAACTGTATAGAGGAAAACAAATTGATACATATATTAGGAATAACTAAAGAAGAAAAATTGGACTCCACCGAAAATAGAAGAATAGAAAGGGTTTGATCTCAAACAAGTAGAAGTGAAATCTGGGTTACAACCCTTTGAATAATCCAGATAACAGAAAGAAAATCAAAGCAAACTACCAAAAATCCTCCCAGGTGGGGAGAGGAGCAGCTTCCCAATTGCTAAGCTTAACATTCGGCCCAACAAAATGCACATCTTCATCACCAGAACCTTCCCCAATTTCTACCGTGTTCACTTCATCAAATAGACTTTGGACCCTTTCAAATCAACTCCTCATCAAAGACAACCACAGGCTTTGGAACTGCTGACATCGGACGCTTCACTACCCCTACTTGACGAAAGACCTGGAGAGGTGTGGGATAGGCCTAGAGAGCGACCATGCTTTCTTTTCCAACCTTTTGGCCTTCTTCACATCATCCCATGTAGGCTTGAACCCCAGACCAAATGTACCCAGATTTTCACGTAGAGATACTGGCTGCACGATACCTTGCAAAGATGCGCCCAGACCCTTACCCGGCACAAAACCATACTTCAACATCTCGTTAGCTACCATGAAGATCGAAGATGATGCCTCGGCCTTGGAATGCATTTTCCTTCAGGAGTCTTTTCGACGGACATTGTTTCAAAAGTTTGATAAACTAAAGGTCCTTTATCATCTCCAGCCTCAATAAATGGAACAGATGAATCTTCATAAAGGGATAAATCCTCCTCACCATGCACAGCTATTTCTTCTTTGTCCCACTCAAATTTCAACATTTGATGTAGAGAAGATGGCACTGCCTTAGCCTCATGTATCCAAGTCCTACCCAATAACAAATTATAGGAGGCAACCACGTCTAGCACTTGAAATTTCACACTGAAACCAGCTGGCCCTATCACCAATTCAAGCATTATATCTCCAGCAGAATCTTTTCCTTCCCCATCAAAGCCTCGAACACATACACTGTTCATGTGGATTCTTTCAGTGCCGATCTTCAACTTTTGCAAAGTGGACAGTGGGCAAATATTTGCACTGGAGCCATTATCAAGCAACACCTTGGTGACAAAATAATTTTCGCATTTCACCGTGATATAAAGAGCTCGATTGTGTTCCGTACCCTCTATAGGAAGCTCATCGTATGCAAAAGTGGTCCTATTTGCTTCAAAGATCCTTCTAGCAATCTTTTCTAGTTGATTCACTGTGATCTTATTAGGAACATGTGCCTCGTTCAGAATCTTCATTATGGCCCTGCGGTGTTCATCCGAATGTATCAACAAAGATAACAGAGAAATATTAGCTGGAGTTTTCCTTAATTGTTCAACAATGGAATAGTCTTGCACTTTAATCTTTCTCAATAACTCTTCGGCCTCTTCCTCGGTAACCGGTTTCTTCACTAGCATTTGGCTATCCTTGGAGAGCTTGGCCTTCCTCAATTCTTTGGAGGTAAGACATCCCCCGAAATGAGTCGGTCCCCGATCTCAACAAATTCTTCCTCCACTTCATTTCCCTTGTGTGTCATTATTGCTTGTTTGTAGTTCCACGGGACATCCTTTGTGTCAACTGCTGGCAACTGAGTCACTGATTTAGTAACAACAGGGGTAATGGGAGACCCTTTCACAACTACAACAGGCTTGCTTGGCATCCCTGGTACCACCAACTTTGGCTTTTTCCAGCTTGCCCCGACACCGTTCGAAGACCCCTTTGCAAACAGCACACATTTTCTAGATACCTCATCTTGCTCCACAATCTTAGCGGGTTTTTCAATTTCAACGGGAGGCCCGAAATGAGGAGTGCAACAGTATGGATCCTAGGTCTTGAAAGTTGGTTCTGTAGCATAGTGTTGGGCATCAGGAACTTTGAACAAGGTTTCACTAGAAGATAGAGGGATGGTGGCATGGGGAGGAGCTGCAAAAACAGGAGTAGTTAATGACTCGCAATATGAAATTGTATTGGCTAGTGGAGCATGAAAAGGTTGAGACAAGGTGCCAGGGTAGTTGTGGCAAGGGGTAAAGCATGGGGCGTGTTGTGGGGAGAGATCAGCAGCATTGGGAATCTGGGATTGTGATGGTAGTGGACGAAAGCAAGATTTTCAAT
Source organism: Nicotiana attenuata (assembly GCF_001879085.1). Lineage (NCBI taxonomy): Eukaryota > Viridiplantae > Streptophyta > Magnoliopsida > Solanales > Solanaceae > Nicotiana > Nicotiana attenuata. The sequence continues at coordinate 200,543 of NW_017670879.1, read as the reverse complement.
GTAGTTGGTGGGGAATGAGGGTAGAGGATGCCCACTAATCCAAGCCTGGTACATCTCTATTATCTGGCGTTTCAACCTTCGGGCCTCTTCTTTCAACTCAAATTCCGATTCCATAACACCTGTGTCCAATCCCTTACTAGTCATGGCTGTCTTGCTGTTTGACCTAGCGTGTATGGATGACTCGCCCAAATTCCGCAAACTAACCACCTTCCTGTGATTAATAACAAGGATAACAAGGAGGAGCAAAACAGAGCCAACATATTAGCGTTAGGGCATTTATCAGGTAATAATATCACATTGCGTGCGATGCACTTAGCAACAATTAACGGTTCTAGAATGACTTCGAGGGTCACAAGGTCACTTGGCATCAATCCCATTTTGTTCATTTCAATCTTCTCTTTTCTTTCTTTTCTAGCACTTCTTGGCTTGCTCATTTTCCTTCCTTTTTTTCCTAATTATCACTTTTTCTTTCCTCTTATTTCTCACATCCCATAATTTCGCCTCTCTTTTTCTTTTTTCTTTTTTTTTGTTTCCCCTTCTTTTTTTTTCTTTTAATAAAAAAAATGATTCGATCGAACCCTATGTAGGTTGCCTACGTATCATGACGCCGCATGAATCAGATCTTTGTGTAGTTCGGGAAAATCGAGAATAGACTAAACAAACTAACTTCTCTTTTTTTTTTTTTTTTTTGACTATCCTAATGAGAAAAGAGAAATAAAAGAAGAAAATCTTTTTTTTTTCAATTTTCTAGACTTAATGTTCTATGACCTATTCTAAACTCAAGCTTAAACGGGCATATATTTTTTTTTTTTTTTGAAACGGATACTCTATGAGAAATTATTAAGGAAAAAAACATAGAAGAGAAAAATATTTTTTTTTATTTTCTTTTATAGGAAGGAAATCTAAAGAATAAACCAAACAAAAATATTTTGAATTTTCATTTGATATCCTGAAGAAAAATTTCGAAACAAGATATGAAAAGGATAAAAAAAATATTTTTGGACTTCAAGTTTTGATTACCTAAGGGAGAAGTTCTAAAGATAGACAACAGATAAAGTATGTTTTTCTTTTTCTTCTATATAAAGTGTCCTAAAGTTCTAGTAAAAATAAAAAGAATACTTTTTTTCCATTTTTCATTAATTTCCCAAAGAAGGACCTCAAAAGAAAATCTTTTTTTTTTTATTTTTGGAATTGATATCTTAAAGAAAACTTTTAAAGAGGTACTAATAGAAAATTCTCTCTTTTTTTTTTTTAGTCTTAATATACTAAAGGAAATATAAAAGCATTTTTTTATTTTGAGTTCTAGATATTAATTTCCTAAAGGAAAACCACCCCAAAAGAATTTTTTTTTTTTTTTTTTTTCTAGAATTAGTATTCTAAAGAAAACTTCTAATGGAAATATAAAACGTAAAAATCTCTTTTTTTTGGATTTTTGATTTATAACATATTTTTTCAAATACAAAATAGAAAATACAATAACAAAGACTCAAAAACTTAACTAGACTATGAAAGACTTTAATTACTGTACAAAACTAGAAGGTGAAAGACATAAAAATAAAAAATCTCCTTAAGCAAACTCCTGAATGAGCGATCCTGACTGGATGGTCCGGGGTGTCTGTCAAACTCCGGTAAGTAGATCCACACCTGTATGAGAAAATTAAGACCACATAAAGACTTAAAACACTATGTGAGACAATAAAACTTCCTATCGGACACATGCAAAATATGATTGAGGCTATTTTTGCAAAATGGCTTATGTGGCCAAATGGTGGCTAGAAGTGCAAGATTTGACTAAGACCCCGCGAAGCCAAGAACCTAAGACTTAACTAAGAAGACCGGACCCTATGTGGGCTGCCTACATATCCCGCCCCGAAAGACGAAAATCAGGTATGCATAGTTCGGGCAGATTGGATACAGGCGAGAAATAGAAAAAACAACTAATTTGGAGAAAATATATTTTGCCTCTTTTGAAAAATGATGAAACATGTAAACTCTTTTTGGATTTTCTTTTTCTTTTTTTTTTTGATTTTTTTTGGAAAATGATGGGAAAGTGCAAAATCTTTTTGGATTTTTCAATTTTCATTTTTTGGTCTTTTTCTTAAAAAAATGTGATAGAAAAACATAACTGGGTCCTACATATTTTATTTTCACACTTCACCCTCTTTTCTTTCTCATTTACCCTCAACCATCATTGGTCCGCCAAATGACCTTTTTACCCTTGAAGAATACAACATGTAGCACATAGGATGCATCAGGATGGTCTTCTATTTTCGGGTACACCTGTCCTAGACGGACCCAAACCCTGTGTTGAGTCCCCTAAGTCAAATGCACATGATGCAAACAAACGTGCCTACTAGGGATCCGGCATGAGGTTATGTTATTCTAGGTTTAAACCTGGGTTGTGTTCTAGACTTGGCTTACGCGAGCGGACAGCTCGAGCCGAGGTGGGGGCAACGTACCGGGAACACGAAAGTCTACCCGGCCTTATTACCAATCCAAGCCCCGTTCTAATTGGTATGACTCCTAATAGAAAGTGGGCCACGTGAACGTGTGCACCATATTTCAGAAGACTCAGCAGGGTGGCGTAAGAAGTCATTTTAATACAATTCAAATAATATTAAAGCAGTAAATAAACAGCGGGTAGCACATTAAGTCCACAAAATACAGTAATATCAAAAAAAAATAAAGCCAAGTAAAAATCACATTAACAAGCTCGAATTCTTGAACCCTGAACCAGAGATTCTGGGTTCTAATACCCAGCAAAGTCGTCAGAGCTATCACACCTCCTTTTTACTACCCCCGGAAAGGCGTATAAGGGAGTTTTTTCCAATTTAAGTGACAATCGAAACGGGATTATTTATATTAAATTCAGAGTCGCCACTTGGGATAGTTTATTGGTGTCCCAAGTCACCGTTTTGAAATCCCGAATCGAGGAAGTTCTGACTCTGTCTTACTGTCTGCTAAACACAAAAATCCGGGTAAGGAATTCTGTTAACCCGGGAGAAGGTGTTAGGCATTCCCGAGTTCCGTGGTTCTAGCACGGTCGCTTAGATCATACTTGGCTTAATTAAATTATTTAATTACTTAATTTAGAACCTATGTGCATTTGCCTTCTTTAACTATCTTAAAACAGGCCATGCATACGTGTATTCATTTGTTTGGCGCGTCAAAAATTATGTCACGCGAACGTGTCCACAATTAGTAAAGCTTGATTATTATTATTAAAAGGGTTTAGTCGAAGTTGCGCGAACGCATACTCCGATTTTATTTTTAAAATCGTAATTATGTCACGCGAACGTGTACACAATCACGATGGTACATTAAATCATGCCTAAAGGCTATTCTACGAGTGTTCATTTTAAGTATCTAAATTATAATATTTGTGAGGGCCATGAGTGATCTACTTATAAATGGCACACCTCAATCCAATTTTAGCAAGAACTACATTTAATTAAGATGGCCTAATGATATTTTTACTTACAAATGGTTTGAACTTAATATATAACTATTAGGGATAGGAAAGTTTAATCTAATCCCCCTAATTACAAGTATGCATGAGATAACACGTTGGGCAATTGGTTATTTAAAAAGAAATGGGCCAGCAGACAAGTCCCTTGAGCCGTTAAAAATTAGATGACCATGATTACTAAAAAACGAAACAGGTAACTGGGCCTTGGAAGCGAATCCAGAAATGAGAGCAAAAGGGCCTGAGGCACACGAGCCTGGTTTGGGCCAAGCAGCCTCATTTGGGCCATTTAACAGGCCTGGCCGCTTTTAAAGGATGCCATTCAGCATCTTTCCCATTTGGAATACTTTATTCTGCAGCCCTTCAATTTACTGATATGTCATGAGTAATTCAAATACTAATCTAAACTAGCCTAAACCAATTTAACGAAGCAAATAGAAGATGTTCATCATCTAACCAAGATCCATACTACAGAATTTAAGCACTATATACTCAACAAAAAATTTTTTTTAGCCAAACCACAAACCAACATAACAAGCTAAAGTCCTAATCCAACCTTGAAAATGAGATATAGCATCAGTAATGTAAATGAGCAAAGGAACACATAATGTAAAGCTAACTTAATACAGAATCTAGACAAAACTTTAAAGACCACATGAATAAACATTCAGCAAAGCTAATATTTATAAGTCTCCGCACTTGATTACATGTTTCAGATTTGCACTTCACATATCACTCAAAGTCCAAGGAATACCTGTATGTCAAAATAAGGCAAAAGAGAGTGAGGATTCAACAATAGCAAAACAGGAGCCAAGCAACAAATCAAACAGCAGGGTTCAGCCCCTTTTAAACCCTCTTTAGACCCAGCAAACCGGAGATTCCGTGAGAAAACCTTTTAAGTACTCCAAAAAAATCCAGGAAAAAAGCAGTTCAGGGCAGACTAAGGAATGCAGAGAATTCAGGGTATTTTTCAGAGTGCCAATCTTTCTCCAAATCTATCCCCCCCCCCCCCCTATGAGTGAAAGAGTGATGCTATTTATAGGCATAAAAGGCCATGTGCTGGATAACAAATTAGGGAAATATTCCCTTCAGCCTGAAAAGGCATCTTTTTAACCACTGAGACAGCTGGCTGTCCCTTATTGGCTCAGCATATTTTGTGCTAACCAAATAGGGACAGCTGCCCCCTATTCTAGAAACTTCTTGTACTAGCCTTATCTGAAAATACCCTTCCTAGACCCTCTAAGTTTTTCATTTGTTCTATTAAACCCCTATAAGTTTTTAACAATTACAGACCAAAGCAAACAACCCAAAAATCTGAATTAGAAACAAGGAAGATCAAATGGAACAAATCCCGATTCAATTTAAGCTTCTAACTAGACCTAAGTTATTTTAGCAATTAACTGAAATCAAAAACGACATAGAACAGGAACATTTGCACCTAACGTGAATCCAGAATTGATCAATAAATTATTTTCTAAGAATTGAACATATTGAACCAGACTAATATCATTATATCAGGGTATCAAACAACAAGAAACTAACAGGCTAAACAAATATTAATGAACCCCAAGCGACAAATTGACCAATCAATGACTGTGATAAAAATGCTTAACTAATGAACCCTAAACTACTGATTAATCACAATGATTAAATGCAGGAGTAAACAAACAATTCTGGAAAAATAAGAACCTAAATCATGCAACTAAAAATAGAACAACCACACGAAGAATCAATCAAAGAAAAGAAAATGGTCAAGAAAAGAAACCAAACCAGAAATTACCTATGCTAATGTAGTAAACCAGTTGGACTCGGAGAACCTGGCCGGAGCTTGGACATGGTAAGGGCAGGTTTGAAAATAAATCAAACCCACATGAATCAGTTGCTCCTATTGAGAGCAAATGACTCATGTAGGTCTGAACCATTTGAACTTCAGTAGAGGCTTTTAGGTTTTCTTTCCTTTCCCTTTTCTTTTCAGATTTTCGATCTGAAATTGCTCAAATTTAAGATGCCTTTTGGGCAAACCAGTAGGATTTAGGGGTGAGGGAAGTGGGGAGATGGCCTGGTGAGGTTTCGGGGTGGTTTGGGCGAACTAGGGTTTTGGGTTATAATCTTAGATCTAAGATTTGAGGGATTTGAGAAGGGTTTTGGAAAAATAGTTAGGAGATTCGAAAAGAGGATGGCGAGGAGATTATGTGGTATAATTTTGGTGGTGTTTGGAGGTGGTCCGCCGCCGTGAGGCGATTTTCGGCCGGCGGACCACGACGGAGATGGTGGAGTAAAACAGGGCAGCTAGGGTTCCGATTTCATAGTTCTGAGAGGAGAAAGTGAAACGGGTTTGAGGGTTTGGGGGTGGAGAAACCAGGTTTCGAACATATTTATGTAAAACACAAGACCAGTTCCCAGTCGTTAGATCCATGATGATCAACGGCTAGGATCTAACGAGGGTTAATACGGGGTCCTTTGGATGGAGGGGGATTTGGACCGGGTAAGGCTGGGTTTTGGGCTTGGAGTGGGTTAGTTTGGAACGGGTTTTGGGGCAAAATAGTTTGGGCTTCAGCAATTTTGGCCCAGCAGCCCTTTTATTCTCCAAGTCCTTTTTCTTTTTCATCCCTTTTTTTTATCGTTTTTTCTTTTCTTTTTCTTTAATTAAAATACTAAATTAAACTCCTAAATTGATCTAAATTGTAAAATTAAACTAATTATCTAATTACAAAAATTATTAAAATTACCTGATCCTATATTTAAAGAGAAAAATCAATAATCTAAAAGTTAAAAGGTAAAAATGTAAAATGAGTCATTTTTGTGATTTTTATTTTTTGATAAAATAAATAATTAACTAATTAACCCTAAAATGTAAAAAAACAAAACCTAAATGCAATGCATGGTATTTTTTGACATTTTCATGATTTTAACAAAAGTAAACATGCACAGAAATGCAAACAATTAGCACAAATGCCCACAAAATCCTATAAAATTGCAAAAAATTGGAAAAAATTTATTTTCTTAGATTTTATAGGAGTAATTCATATAGGGCAAAAATCACGTGCTCACACTGAGTACTTGCTATTTTCTTTCCTTATTTTTAATTACTGTATTGTTAGCCGTATTGCATAGTCTCTTTATAAATATCATGTTCTGTATATTACACCAGTAGGTGTCTTGACTGTTCCTCGTCACTACTCCACCGAGGTTAGTCTTGATACTTACTGGGCACCACTGTGGTGTGCTCATACTACACTTCTGCATATTTTTTGTGCAGATCCAAGTATTGTTCGCTAATAGCTGTGCGGATTCTTGCTGAGGAGACTCAAGGTAGCCCTGCTGCTGCGTTCGCAGGCTTCGGAGTCACCTTCCTACTCACACTATTGTACTTATTTCCATACGGTTGTGTTTAGAAGTTGTAGCGAAACTCTGTAGAGCTTATGACTTGTACTACCGATTTTTGGAAATTATAAATTTTGTAGAGATTTCTGCTTCAAGACTGTTAAATTTTATTTATTATTGTGGTATTTCAGCATGAGTTAGGCTTACCTAGTCCCTAAGACTAGGTGCCATCACGATACACAAACGGAGGGAAAGTTGGGTCGTGACATTAACAGTAGTTAATCATTAAAACAATAAAGAGATATTATAGTTGTTCCATGCAAATTCACCAATTGCTTTCAACACACTGATTCATATGTACTATAACTAGTAGTCACATTCAATTTGCTACATATTAAATATTTGCCATCGTCCAAACTTACGTAAATATAAATACCGAAGATTCAATAACTAGTACTTTTTGGAATTAAGCAAAGCAGGATGTTATCATTACTATTCCATTAAAAAATGTCACGCACATCAAGATTACTAGTTTCAAAGATCAAAGGATTTTAAATCAAATGTTATACCTAACAATAAACAGAATTCCTCCTAATATTTCACAAGGTTCTTTCGATATCATATCAAAGTAATGATAGCATGCTTTCCTATTTCATAAGATTAAACTTAGAACAAGCTGGCATGACAATTTAAATTAAAGCTTATTGTTTTTTTTAAATACCAGGTCATGTATATCCAAAGCAAGTCATGCATGTAATGATTTATAAAATTCAAATACGGTAAAAGCAAATGGATGAGTAGTTGAGTTTGTAAGAAAATTGACTAACTCTTTAGGAAGAAGATAATACCCAATTGAAGTAAATATTTTAATTGATCAGAATAATCGTGTTGATAACGTGTTACGAAATGAGAGCAAAATAGAACAATATAGTAATAGAGACAAGATGTATAAGAGGAGAATGTAGAAGTTATCTTATTCAACTGTGTTTCTTGTGTGTTCTTCCATGGGCAAAGAATGTCCTATTTATACTATACAAGATTCACCCAAAACTCACTAGATACATCTTAGGATTTAATAGGTGCATCTATCCAAGTAGTACATTGTACAGAATGTATGAATGGATTAAATGAACATCCATATATATTCACTTTATTTATAACATTCAATTACTTTTTGCAAGAATAAGCTGGCTAAATTTCCCGAATATGATCATTATGTGCCCCAAAAAACAAAAGAAGCAAGTTCCCTCTAGATTGGACCTATTCTAATTCTGGATCATCTGTTACTATGTTGTGCACTATCACTGGCAAATTAAGATGGCGAAAAGAGAAAATCTTCTCTTGGAAGGGAAATACCAGTGGATAAGAGTACTTTGATTCCAGTAAGCTTGTTTGGATGGTTGTTACATATCGTTTTATAATGTATATTGGGATGTATTGTATTGTACTGTATCGTTTGATGAATACAATGTTTGAATAGATTGTATCGATTGCCGTCGTTTCATGATATCACGCACCAACAATATGAAGAATAAACGTGCAATATTATAAAGAAAAATTATGATACAGGGTAAAATTACTATATAAAAAGGTAGGATAAATGATAAAATAAAATTATTTAACAATAATGAAGGGTGAGATTGAGAGAAAAAGACAAGGTAACGACGCGACTACACCAAATCGGTCGTTACATAAAGTGGCAAATTTCGTCGTTACGTAACGACAAAATTAACGATACGATACAATAAAATTTAAGTAACAATCAAATCAAATATTGTTTTTATTGTAACAATACGATACGATACAACATATAACAATCATCCAAGCCGTAAACTGTTTTATCTTTGTTTTAATAGGATTATTATAGGAATGCCAAAATGATATAGCTAAAGCCAACATTTGGGAAGCTTTGTTTTTCATTACTCGACTTGAATAATCTTTTATCTTGTTGGAAGGGTTGAGAGGTGAATGTTCCTAATTGGTCTCTGTCAAATAAATTACATATTGATCTTGTTAAACCCAAAATTTTAATACATATTGGACGTAAAAAGGTACTCAAAGCATTATATAACCATTCTAAAGCCATTCTCAACCCAACTTGATGTGAGACATGCCACTTTCTTCTTTCTCTAAAAGTGATGCTAGTTATTCTTTTTGTTTATTTCATTATAGAAAAATAGAAGTTCATGAGATCAATTTAGCGAGATTAATATAAGGTTGGTGATAATAAGTGCTCTGATTTGGGAAACTGTCTAAGCAAAGAAACAAAAGTGGACCTGTCATCTTACGATTGAAGAAATGAAAAGGTTATTACTTTACATTTACTCAAAGATAGAAGAGGAAATATTTGCCTAATAAAACCAAGTCCAAATTTTTTTAATCCACACTTAATATCTACTACATTCTTCTACCAGTTTCTGAAAAAAATGTGCATGATACCGACCTTTTTACCAAAATGATTTCACCTATTATCCTTTTTCTTCCAAAATAGTACTCCTATTTGGCAATTCATGTCAATATCACCCTCCATAAATTAAATTTATTTTACTAACAGAAATAAAACAAAAATCCTACTATTAATTAAAAGGATAAAACATTTCCACAGAATTAAAAATATCAAATCTATCAAACCTATTTGCAATTACTACTCCTTTCAGTCACAAATGTTAGTCATTTTGACCAAAAAAAAGGAGTCACTTATTACCTCTTTTTTCAAATCTACCCTCATTGCTCTGATAAGTTTTAATTATGTGAGATGTTTAAATAAATACTCTAACGATTAAGGCTACTAATTGTTATTGTTAAAGAGTTTGTAAAAACTTTAAAAGACAACTATTATACTACTATTAATAAAGGAGAATCGGGAGCTGTTTCCGGTCAAAGTGAATGCACTGAAAAACCCAAGTCATTTCAGTTTATCTCCAGTCATCCTCCTTGGTTATCTGGGGCATTTTTGGTATTCACGTTTAATGTGCTTTAAATACTCTGCCTTTATTTATCTGTTTAGACAAAATGCCAAAACAGTGGATCCCTTTAATTTGCCATTTACACGTTCAACAAGGTTGAAGGCTACAATATTCATGGCCCCAATTAAATTTATTATTTCACACCATAATTTTACAATTTACGGTCATATGCACATGTTTAGATTATTGACTATGTGAACTCCACTTAAGTTTATCACCTCACATCCAATTTCTCCTTAAATCAACAATAATAATATACCCAATATATTTTTACAGTATGTGATCTGGAGATGTATACATAAACTTTACGCTTACCTTGCAAAAGTAAAGAGACTATTTCAGATAGACTCTCAACTCAAAAGAAACAATTATATCATATTTGAAAAATAAATTTTTCCTTAAACGAATACACTAATTAAATATGGAATTTTTTCCTTCCTATATTATATATGAAACTTTATTACCAAATATGTGCATAGTTTCTAATTTACCCGCCATGTTCACACATTCTCTACAATTATTATATCATTCATTAAATACTAATTATTAGTAGCTGAATCTTCCTAATTAGGCGCGCTACAAATAAGGAACAGAATATTCTAATTGATTTAGCGACCTTCAGATCAAATTTGAAACGGAAATCCTTTATCTTCAATTTAAAATCAAATTACATACTCTTTTCTGCAAAAACTCTGTTCTTCGATATTTTTCCTTAAGCCACAAATCAAAAAAAAGACAAAATCGTCAACAAATTTGAATCAAATTGTAGAAATCAGTTCTGCAAAAGCTCAGTTCGTCGACTTTTTTCCTCAACCACTGATCAAAAAAGCGACAAAATATTCAACAAATTCAAGTCAAATTGTAGAAATCAATTCTGCCGATACTCTGTTCTTCGTCTTTTTTCCTAATCCAAAAAATTAAAAAAGCAACAAAATATTGAATAATACCTCAGCAACGACAAATTGTAGATAAAGAGAAAATTTTGTAGTCAACATTTTTTTCCACATAGATTGTAGTTTAATTGTAGTATAAATGTAGTAATTATGTAGATACTATTATAAATAATACTGCTTTATACATACTTAAACTGATTTGTAGTATATTTGTAGAATTTTTGTAGAAAATTTGTAGATGAAGAGAAAAATTTTGTAGTCAACATTTTTTCAACATAGATTGTGGTTTAATTATTGTCACGACCCGGATTTCCCACCCTCAGGAGTCGTGATGACGCCTACTATTAGGAGCTAGGCAAGCCAATTATTAATTACCTCTTTTAGCAACACCAACAATATAATAAAACGAAGCGTTTAATAATATAAGCGGAAGTCTCAAATGTAAATTAACTGAAAGAAATGCGAAAATTCCAACACAAAACTCTACCCAAGATTGGTGTCACCATAGTCACGAACTTCTAAGATTTACTAAATAAAATAGACTGAAAGAAGTCATAATCTGTTTGGTTCGGTACAAGGGATAACAAACTGAAATAGAGATAGAGGAGACTCCGGGCCTGCGGACGTCAGCAAGGCTACCTCGGTGTCTCTAGACTGAAGGTCTACTCCCAATCTACTGCTGCTGTCCAAAAGCTGCTCCAACACCGTTATCTGTGCAAAAGAGCACAGAAGTGTAGCATCAGCACAACCGACCCCATGTGCTGGTAAGTGTCTGGCCTAACCCCGGCGAGGTAGTGACGAGGCTAGAACCAGACTCTAGATAAACCTGTGTAGTTATATATAGTATATGGCGGAAAAGTAAACAGGCAATAAGCAGTAGAAGGGAGGGGGTACATGCTTCGGGGGAACAATTTAACTTAACAAAAACCAAGTAAATAAGAAGGAACTGTACTGTATCCAAACCACATAAAAATACTACTGTTGCGGCGCGCAACCCGATCCATATTCATATTTCAATTGTTGCGGCGTGCAACCCGACCCATCATGTATAATCTGTTGCGGCGTGCAACCCGATCCAATATAACATCTGTTGCGGCGCGTAACCCGACCCAATACAATATCCGTTGCGGCGTGCAACCCGGTCCAATAGTACAGCTTACAGTGATCACAACAACAATCCCGGCAAGGGACTAAACATAAATTACACTATCCGGGCAAGGGAACCCAACAGCACAAGTAAAAACGTCCCTGCAAGGGAGAATCAGCTATAACCAATCACATCTCAACTTATAATTATCACTACTATCATTATTCTTATCCCTCGAGCACTTCTACAAAAAATAACTAAGCCTTTGCTCAATACCACGGATTTTCTCACTATTTCAATCATAACATTGTTCAAGAATACACAATTATCAAATTAGGACTCACGGTCATGCTCTACACCAACGTATAGATACTCGTCACCATACCTATACGTCGTACCCAACAAGAAGCACGTAGCAAATATGACTCAACTCCTAATCCCTCAAGCTAAGGTTAGACCGAACACTTACCTCAACTTCCACGGCCAAATCAATCCACCACGACCGCTTTCCCTTTCGAATTCGGCTCCAACTCAATCAAATCTATACAATAACGACTTAATAATATCAATATAAGCTAAACAAATCAACCCCAATGCCTAAATATAGATCCCCAAGCTTTCTTCCCAAAATTCCAAAAATCGACCCAGGGCCCGCTTGGTCAAAATACGAGGTTCGAACCAAATTCATATCACCCATTCTCCTACGAGCCCGAATATACAATTTGCTTTCAAATTCGACCCCAAAACGAGGTCTAAATCAAGAAAAATTGAAAAGCCCTAACTCTACCCACTTTCCCCCAATTTCAACCCTAGATTACATGATTTAAGCCTTGGAGTTTGATTAATAATGATGGAAAATGAAGAAAACAAATTGGAATTTACTAACCCAAGTGGTCTTGAAGAAAGGAGGCTTCAATGGACGTCTAAGTGCTTGGAGAAGAAAGGAGTTCGTGTATTTTTGAAGGAATCCCGTAGCTACTGTTTCTGAAAATTAACATTTAACAGGGCAAAATTTGCCCTTCGCGTTCGCGGGAAGGGGGCCGCGTTCGCGAAGGGTTGACCTAAATGAACATCGCGTTCACGATTGGGGAGGACGCGAACGCGAAGAGAAAAAGGCTGGGGTTCCGGATTTTGGTCTATGCGAACGCGTGAAGGCCCACGCGAACACGATGAAGAAGGCCGCAAGGCTACGCGTTCGCGAACCTGTGAATGCGAACGCGAAGAGGAAATTACTGGGGTCTCAAATTTGGCTTATGCAAACGCGATGAAGGAAATTTTGATGCTTCGCGAACGCGGGAGAGAGAGTGCGATCGCGAAGAAGGAAATGACTGGGCACCTGTTGCAGACTTTTCTGCAACTTTTCTAAGTTCTAAAACCTCCCGGAACACCTCTGAAACACTCCCGAGCCCTCGGGGCTCCTAACCAAATATACACACAACCTCAAAAACATCCTACGGACTTATCCGTGCGATCAAATCGCCAAAATAACATCATATACATCGAATTAAGCCTCAAAACTCATGTTTTTCTTTGAAATATTCATAAAGCATCAAATTTTCATTTTAAGTCCGAAACACGTCAAACGACGTCCAACTTCAACCAAATTTTACAGAAAGCGCTTAAACCATATATAAGACTTGTACCGGGCGTCAGAACCAAAATACGAGCCCGATACCACAGTCTTTTAATCAAATTTCGTTTCCAATTTCCTTAATAATTTCAGAAAATAATTTCAGAGAAAAATTCATTACTCGGGCTCTAGACATCGAAATTCGACTCCGGGCATATGCCCGAGTCCCATATTTTTCTACGGACCCTCCGGGACCGTCAAATCACGGGTCTGGGTCCATTTACCCAAATTGTTGACCGAAGTCAAATATATTCATAATAATATAAAAATTTAGCATTTTTCACACAGAATTCATATTTAAGCTTTCCGGCTACGCGCCCGGACTGCGCACGCAAATCGAGGCAACCTTAAATGAGATTTTTGAGGCCTCGGAAGCATGGAATGAATAAGAAAACAGGTGATGACCCTTTGGGTCGTCACATTCTCCACCTCTAAAACAACCGTTCGTCCTCGAACGGACAAAAGAAAGAAGTACCTGAGTCGGGAAATAGATGAGGATAACGGCTCCGAATATCAGACTCCGACTCCCAGGTCGATGCCTCAGGGGGCTGACCCTCCACTGAACACGAACAGAGGGAAAACTCTTGGATCTCAACTGACGAACCTGCCGGTCTAGAATAGCTACCGGCTCCTCCTCATAAGACAAATCCCTGTCCAACTGGACAGTGCTGAAATCTAACACGTGGGCTGGATCGCCGTGATACCTCCAAAGCATGGATACATGAAAAACTGGATGCACGGCTGATAAGCTGGGCGGCAATGCAAGTCTATAAGCCACCTCTCCCACTCGATCAAGAATCTCAAACAGACTAATGAACCTAGGGCTAAGCTTGCCCTTCTTCCTAAATCTCATCACGCCCTTCATAGGCGACACTCGGAGCAATACTCGCTCACCAACCATGAAAGCTACATCTCGAACCTTACGATCTGCATAGCTCTTTTGCCTGGACTGAGCCGAACGAAGCCTATCCTGAATGATCTTGACCTTGTCCAAGGCCTCCTGAACCAAATCCGTACCTATCAACCGAGCCTCTCCCGACTCAAACCATCCAACCGGAGACCGACACCGCCTACCATATAAGGCCTCGTAAGGAGCCATCTGGATGCTCGACTGGTAGCTGTTGTTGTAGGCAAACTCCGCTAAAGGCAAGAACTGATCCCACGAGCCTCCAAAGTCAATAACACAAGCCGGAGCATATCCTCCAAAATCTGAATAGTCCGCTCGGACTGACCGTCCGTCTGGGGATGAAATGTTGTGCTCAACTCGACCCGTGTGCCCAAATCTTGCTGAAATGCTCCCCAGAAGCGCGAGGTAAACTGCGTACCCCCTTCCGAAATGATAGATACCGGCACACCATGAAGGCGAACAATCTCCCGGATGTAAATCTCAGCTAATCTCTCGTATGAATAGGAGACTGCCACAGGAATGAAATGCGCTGACTTGGTCAGCCTATCCACAATAACCCAAACTGCATCGAACTTCTTCCGAGTCAACGGAAGTCCGGTAACGAAGTCCATAGTGATCCTCTCCCACTTCCACTTGGGAAGCTCAATCCTCTGAAACAAACCACCAGGCCTCTGATGCTCGTACTTAACCTGCTGACAATTCAAACAACGAGCCACATATGCTACAGTATCCTTCTTCATTCTACGCCACCAATAATGCTGCCGCAAATCCTGATATACATCTTCGTGGCGCCTGGATGAATAGAGTACCGAGAACTATGGGCCTCCTCTAAAATCAAATCTCGAAGCCCGTCCACATTGGGCATGCAAACCCGCCCCTGCAATCTTAAGACTCCATCCGCATCTAAGGTAACCTGTTGGGCACCTCCACGCTGCACCGTGTCTCTAAGGACACACAAATAGGGATCATCAAACTACCAATCACGGATATGCTCCATAATGAAGGACGGGCGACCGTGCAAGCCAACACACGCCTAGGCTCAGAAACATCCAGTCTCACGAACTGATTGGCTAAGGCCTGAACATCCAATGCAAGCGGCCTCTGACTGACTGGAATATAAGCAAGACTGCCCATACTGGCTGACTTCCTACTCAAAGCATCGGCCACCACATTGGCCTTCCCCGGATGGTATAAAATGGTGACATCATAATCTTTCAACAGCTCCAACCACCTCCTCTGCCTCAAATTCAACTCCTTTTGCTTGAACAGGTACTGAAGGCTCTTGTGGTCAGTGAACACCTCACATGCCACGCCATACAAATAGTGCCTCCAAATCTTCAAGGCGTGAACAATGGCTGCCAACTCTAAATCATGCACTGGATAGTTCTTTTCATGAATCTTCAACTGCCTCAAAGCATAGGCAATAACCTTGCCACCCTGCATCAACACTGCACCAAGCCCAATACGGGAAGCATCACAATAGACTGTATAAGGTCCTGATTCTGTGGGCAAAGCCAACACCGGTGCCGTAGTCAGAGCTGTCTTGAGCTTCTGAAAGCTCGCCTCACACTCGTCCGACCATCTGAACTGGGCACCCTTCTGGGTCAACCTGGTCATCGGGGCTGCAATGGACAAAAACCCCTCCACAAACCGATGGTAGTAGCCTGCCAATCCCAAGAAACTCCGAATCTCTATAGCTGATGCTGGTCTAGGCCAGCTCTTGACTGCCTCAATCTTCTTCGGGTCCACCTGAATACCCTCTGCTGATACAACGTGACCCAGAAATGCTACTAAACTCAGCCAGAACTCACACTTGGAGAACTTGGCATATAACTGACTATCCCTCAGAGTCTGAAGGACCACCCTAAGGTGCTGCTCGTGCTCCTCCTGGCTGCGGGAGTACACCAAAATATCATCAATAAAGACTATCACGAACATGTCCAAATATGGCCTGAACACTCGGTTCATCAACTCCATGAATGCTGCTGGGGCATTGGTCAACCCAAATGACATGACCAAGAACTCATAATGCCCATACCGAGTACGAAAAGCTGTCTTAGGGACATCGGATGCCCTAATCCTCAACTGATGGTAGCCAGATCTCAAGTCAATCTTGGAAAATACCCTGGCACCCTAAAGCTGGTCGAACAAATCATCAATCCTCGGCAGTGGATACTTGTTCTTAATCGTTACTTTGTTTAATTGCCGGTATTCTATGCACATCCTCATCGATCCGTCCTTCTTCTTGACAAATAACACTGGCACGTCCCAAGGTGAAACACTGGGTCTAATGAAACCCTTCTCTAGCAAATCCTGCAGCTGGTCCTTTAACTCTTTCAGCTCCGGTGGGGCCATACGATATGGCGGGATAGAAATAGGCTGGGTGCCCGGAGCCAAATCAGTACAGAAATCAATGTCCCTATCGGGTGGCATGCCTGGCAGGTCTGAAAGGAAAACATCTGGAAACTCCCGGACAATAGGCACAGAATCTATAGGAGGAACCTCAGCACTGGAATCACGAACATAGGCCAAATAGGCCAGACACCCCTTCTCGACCAGACGTCGAGCCTTCACGTACGAAATGACGCTGCGGGTAGAATAACATGGAGTAACTCTCCACTCTAAACGAGGCATACCCGGCAACGCTAAGGTCACAGTCTTGGCATGGCAGTCCAAGATAGCGTGATAGGGCGATAGCCAATCCATACCCAATATGATATCGAAGTCAACCATATCTAAGAGCAACAAGTCTACCCGGGTCTCCAGACCCCAATCACTACAGCACACGAACGATGGACCCGGTCGACCACGATAGAGTCTCCCACCGGTGTAGACACATATACAGGAATACCCAAAGCATCACTAGGCATGACCAAGCATGGTGCGAAATAAGATGAAACATATGAATACGTAGACCCTGGATCAAATAGTACCGAAGCATCTCGATCACAAACCAGAACCGTACCTGTGATGACTGCATCTGAAGCCTCAGCCTCGGGCCTGGCCTGAAGAGCATAACAACGGGGATGGGCCCCACTACCCTAAGTTGTATCCCTAGGTCGATTTGCTGCTAGCTAACCTCCGCCCCTAGCGGTCTGAGCTCCACCTCTATGACCTCTACCTCCACCTCGGGCTCGAGACATCGAAATTCGATGTCTAGAGTCAACGGAAGTCCGGTAACGAAGTCCATGTTTTCCTCTCCCAAATCCTGCAGCTGGTCCTTTAACTCTTTCAGCTCCGGCGGGGCCATACGATATAGCGGGATAGAAATAGGCTGGGTGCCCGGAGCCAAATCAATACAGAAATCAATGTCCCTGTCGGGTGGCATGCCTGGCAAGTCTGAAAGGAAAACATCTGGAAACTCCCGGACAATAGGCACAGAATCTATAGGAGGAACCTCAGCACTGGAATCACGAACATAGGCCAAATAGGCCAGACACCCCTTCTCGACCATACGTCGAGCCTTCACGTACGAAATGACGCTGCGGGTAGAATAACATGGAGTACCTCTCCACTCTAAATGAGGCATACCCGGCAACGCTAAGGTCACAGTCTTGGCATGGCAGTCCAAGATAGCGTGATAGGGCGATAGCCAATCCATACCCAATATGATATCGAAGTCAACCATATCTAAGAGCAACAAGTCTACCCGGGTCTCTAGACCCCCAATCACTACAGCACACGAATGATGGACTCGGTCGACCACGATAGAGTCTCCCACCGGTGTAGACACATATACAGGAATACCCAAAGCATCACTAGGCATGACCAAGCATGGTGCGAAATAAGATGAAACATATGAATACATAGACCCTGGATCAAATAGTACCGAAGCATCTCGATCACAAACCAGAACCGTACCTGTGATGACTGCATCTGAAGCCTCAGCCTCGGGCCTGGCCTGAAGAGCATAACAACGGGGCTGGGCCCCACTACCCTGAGTTGTATCCCTAGGTCGATCTGCTGCTAGCTAACCTCCGCCCCTAGCGGTCTGAGCTCCACCTCTATGACCATACTCACCACACTCATAGCACCCGCCTGAATGCTGCAGCTGAGAAGACTGGGACTGACCCTGTCGACCTGAATGACCACCTCGGAAGCTCTGAAGCGGTGGTGCACTGATAGGAGCGGGTGGGGCACTGTAAGGCTGCTGATCAGAATAATGCGGCTGAGAACCACGGTCACCCGAAGTACCCTGAGAGACCTGTAGAGCTGACTGAAAGGGCCTAGGAGGATGGCCTCTACCATAAGAATATCTACCTCCAGACGAGGTACCACTGAATCTGCCTGAATGACGGGGCCTCTTATCCGACCCATGACCACCTCCCTGTGATAGAGCCATCTCAACTCGGCGGGCCACATTGGCCGCCTCCTGAAAACTGATCTCACTCCCGGCTCCCATAGCCATCTGGAGACGAATCGGCTGAATCAAGCCATCAATAAACCTCCGCACCCTCTCTCTCTCGGTGGGGAGTATGACAATAGCATGGCGAGCTAGATCAATGAACCGCGGGTCTCATACTGAGTGACTGACATAGAGCCCTGCTGGAGGCGCTCGAACTGCCTGTGAAGAGCCTCTTTCTGAGTAATGGGGAGAAACTTCTCCAAGAACAACTCTGCAAACTGGTCCCAAGTCAGAGATGGCGACCCTGCTGGTCTGGCTAAACAATAGTCCCACCACCAAGACTTGGCGGATCTAGATAGACGAAAGGTGGCGAAGTCAACCCCATTGGTCTCCACAATACCCATAGTCCGAAGAACCTCATGGCAGCTATATAAGAAATCCTGGGGATCCTCTGAAGAAGCACCACTGAATGTAGTGGTGAAGAGCTTGGTAAACCTATCCAGCCTCCACAAAGCATCTACGGACATAGCCGCTCCATCGCCGGTCTGAGCCACTGTACCCGGCTGAACTGCCATAGCTGGCTAACCACTGGAACTTGACCCTGGGGAGCTACCTGCTCCGGAGTACGTGTAGGAGGAGCCAGCCTGAGAGGTGGCTAGTGCTACTGGAAGCAAACCCGCTCGAGTGACGCTCTCCATAAGGCCTACCAATCTGACCAAAGCGTCCTGAAGAACTAGGGGTGGCTATAAACCCCTCTGGGACCTGAGCTGGGCCCACCGGAGCTGCTGAAGCTGGAACCTCCTCATCATAATCAACCTGAGGCTCCGCCACTAGGGCTGCTGCTCGGGGCTGAGCTCTGCCCCTGCCTCGGCCTCTGGCACGGCCTCGGCCTCGCCCTCTGCCCCTCGTAGGAGCTACTGCTGGGGGCTCGGGCCGCTGAGCGGTAGCAGAGGAAGCGCGTGTTCTCGTAATCTGCGAAAGAACAGAGTAGAAAGACAATCAGTATTTGAGAAACAGAATCGCACGACAAGAAAGAATAAAAGTGAAGTTTTTCCTAACTCTGTAGCCTCTGGGGGATAAATACAGACATCTCCGTACCGATCCCTCAGACTTTACCGAGTTTGTTCGTAAGTCATGAGACCTATGTAACCTAGTGCTCTGATACCAACTTGTCACGACCCGAATCATCCACCCTCGGGAGTCGTGATGGCGCCTACTATTAGGAGCTAGGCAAGCCAATTATTAATTACCTCTTTTAGCAACACCAACAATATAACAAACGAAGCGTTTAATAATATAAGCGGAAGTCTCAAATGTAAATTAACTGAAAGAAATGCGGAAATTCCAACACAAAACTCTACCTAAGATTGGTGTCACCATACTCACGAACTTCTAAGATTTACTAAATACAATAGACTGAAAGAAGTCATAATCTGTTTATTTCGGTACAAGGGATAACAAACTGAAATAGAGATAGAGGAGACTCCGGGCCTGCGGACGTCAGCAAGGCTACCTCGGTGTTCTCTGGACTGAAGGTCTACTCCCAATCTACTGCTGCTGTCCAAAAGCTGCTCCAACACCGTGATCTGTGCAAAAGAGCACAGAAGTGTAGCATCAGCACAACCGACCCCATGTGCTGGTAAGTTTCTGGCCTAACCCCAGCGAGGTAGTGACGAGGCTAGAACCAGACTCCAGATAAACCTGTGAAGTTATATATAGTATATGGCGGAAAAGTAAACAGGCAATAAGCAGTAGAAGGGAGGGGAGTACATGCTTCGGGGGAACAATTTAACTTAAGAAAAACCAAGTAAATAAGAAGGAACTGTACTGTATCCAAACCACATAAAAATACTACTGTTGCGGCGTGCAACCCGATCCATGTTCATATTTCAATTGTTGCGGCGTGCAACCTGACCCATCATGTATAATCTGTTGCGGCGTGCAACCCGGTCCAATAGTACAGCTTACAGTGATCACAACAACAATCCCGGCAAGGGACTAACCATAAATTACACTATCCCGGCAAGGGAACCCAACAGCACAAGTAAAAACGTCCCTGCAAGGGAGAATCAGCTATAACCAATCTCATCTCAACTTATAATTATCACTACTATCATTATTCTTATCCCTCGAGCACTTCTACAAAAAATAACTAAGCCTTTGCTCAATACCACGGATTTTCTCACTATTTCAATCATAACGCTGTTCAAGAATACACAATCATCAAATTAGGACTCACGGTCATGCTCGACACCAACGTATAGATACTCATCACCATGCCTATACATCGTACCCAACAAGAAGCACGTAGCAAATATGACTCAACTCCTAATCCCTCAAGCTAAGGTTAGACCAAACACTTACCTCAACTTCCACGGCCAAATCAATCCACCACGACCGCTTTCCCTTTCGAATTCGGCTCCAACTCAATCAAATTTATACAATAACGACTTAATAATATCAATATAAGCTAAACAAATCAACCCCAATGCCTAAATATAGATCCCCAAGCTTTCTTCTCAAAATTCCAAAAATCGACACCGGGCCCGCTTGGTCAAAACACGAGGTTCGAACCAAATTCATATCACCCATTCTCCTACGAGCCCGAATATACAATTTGCTTTCAAATTCGACCCCAAAACGAGGTCTAAATCAAGAAAAATTGAAAAGCCCTAACTCTACCCACTTTCCCCCAAATTCAATCCTAGATTACATGATTTAAGCCTTGGAGTTTGATCAATAATGATAGAAAATGAAGAAAACAAGTTAGAATTTACTAACCCAAGTGGTCTTGAAGAAAGGAGGCTTCAATGGACGTCTAAGTGCTTGGAGAAGAAAGGAGTTCGTGTATTTTTGAAGGAATCCCGTAGCTACTGTTTCTGAAAATTAACATTTAACTGGGCAAAATTTGCCCTTCGCGTTCGCGGGAAGGGGGCCGCGTTCGCGAAGGGTTGACCTAAATGAACATCGCGTTCGCGATTGGGGAGGACGCGAACGCAAAAAGAAAAAGGCTGGGGTTTAGGATTTTGGTCTATGCGAACGCGTGAAGACCCACGCGAACGCGATGAAGAAGGCTGCAAGGCTACGCCTTCGCGAGCCTGTGAATGCGAACGCAAAGAGGAAATTACTGGGGTCTCAAATTTGGCTTACGCGAACGCAAGATGTTGTACGCGAATGCGATGAAGGAAATTCTGATGCTTCGCGAACGCGGGAGAGAGAGTGCGATCGCGAAGAAGGAAATGACTGGGCACCTGTTGTAGACTTTTCTGCAACTTTTCTAAGTTCTAAAACCTCCCGGAACACCTCCGAAACACTTCCGAGCCCTCGGGGCTCCTAACCAAATATACACACAACCTCAAAAATATCCTACGGACTTATCCATGCGATCAAATCGCCAAAATAACATCATATACATCGAATTAAGCCTCAAAACTCATGTTTTTCTTTGAAATATTCTTAAAGCATCAAATTTTCATTTTAAGTCCGAAACACGTCAAACGATGTCCAACTTCAACAAAATTTTACAGAAAGCGCTTAAACCATATATAAGACTTGTACCGCGCATCGGAACTAAAATACGAGCCTGATACCACAGTCTTTTAATCAAATTTCGTTTCCAATTTCCTTAATAATTTCAAAAAATAATTTCACAGAAAAATTCATTACTCGGGCTCTAGACCTCGGAATTCGACTCCGGGCATATGCCCGAGTCCCATATTTTTCTACGGACCCTCCGGGACCGTCAAATTACGGGTCCGAGTCCGTTTACCCAAAATGTTGACCGAAGTCAAATATATTCATATTAATATCAAAATTTAGCGTTTTTCACACAGAATTCATATTTAAGCTTTCCGGCTATGCGCCCGGACTGTGCACGCAAATCGAGGCAATTTTAAATGAGGTTTTCGAGGCCTCGGAAGCACGGAATGAATAAAAAAACAGGTGATGACCCTTTGGGTCGTCACAATTGTAGTATAAATGTAGTAATTATGTAGATACCCTTACAAATAATACTGCTTTATACATACTTAAACTGATTTGTAGTATATTTGTAGAATTTTTTTAGAAAATTTGTAGATGAAGAGAAAAATTTTGTAGTCAACATTTTTTCAACATAGATTGTAGTTTAATTGTAGTATAAATGTAGTAATTTTGTAGATAATCATGAAAACAATATTGCTTTATTATCCTAAAACTGATGTGTAGTTTATTTGTGGATAAATGTATGAATTTGATAGTTATTACCGTAAAATCAGACTTCCATAGAGTTTGAAATACTAGGATTAGGGACCTCTTCTACAAAGTCGTCGTCTACCAAAATCCCTTTTCCTTTTCGTTTGACTTGTTTGCCTGGTGTAGAAGTTTCTCCAGCATCTACATCATGTTTTTGTTTGGTTCTCATCTCGGCTCTGATTTGTCAGGGAGAGGAACTATGAGTAGTCTCTGCAATTGCATGTGGAGATTTGCCTTGCTTTTTGGGTGATTTTGGTGATAACACACCCAAATCAAATGAGGGTATATCAGCTACTGCTGATTTTTTAGGACTTTGTTTCGAAGCTTTGTTGTTCTTCATTGATGAACTTCAACTGGAGTAAAATGGGGAACCAACTTTGTTGAAGGGTTTCTTTAATTTTCTGTGAATTTAGAGGGAGAATTTGGTTTCAGAAGATGGAAAATGGTAAAAAGAACGTGGGTATGGGTAAAACGTGGGTGGGGCTGAGGGGCTAGGAGAGAGAAACGTGGGATGAATGGGGATACTGGGATATACAGATTCCTTTAATTAAGGAGTAAAAAATGTACAATTAATTATACCCTTAATTACTTATGGTATAGAATTGGTAATTTGGTATACTAAGTGTAATTAAGTCAAACCTTAAACATTGAGGGTAATAAGGTTTCTTATGTGGCATAGGAATGTAAAAATCTCATTAAATATTGTACTAATTATGTAATATTTAAATTGTGTAAATATTTTTTTTCTCTTGCTTTATAGTTTAAAAGCGAGTAACATTTTCTGTCTTAATATTCTATTTGATATTAAAAATAAGAATAAGCAGAATATTAACTACTATAACCAAGCAAAATATAAATTATTTTACAAAAGGTTAATCCTTAATATTACGACACCATTTTAAACCAAAACATTAAGTTACTTTTATTAATTATTAATTAAACTATCCTCATTTAAAAAAAGTCTTGCTCCGACTTAATTTAAAATACTAATAGTAAATTGATGTATATAACATATATATATTTACTAATTATGTAATATTTAAATTGTGTAAATATTTAAATTATGTAATATGTCATAAATATTTACTAATTTATGTAATATTATGTAATATATCGTAAATATTTATGACATATTTAACACCATAAATTCGTAAACTTTGTGTAAATCAAATTAATCACTAAAATTGATCCGGTCCACAATAAGTGATTTTTTGGGCCTTTATTTTGTGGTCCAAAATAAGTAAAATTTTTCAGATTTCAAGAATGAATTAATTATTTTTTTTCCTACGTTGCCCTTGGAGTAAATAATGTTGGAATATGTGTTAGGAGTGTTTATGTGAAGAGATAGTAAAGGTAATATGGTTAATTTCATTGCTAATTAATGTTAAAAAGTGAATTCTTAATATGTATAAAAATAATTAAAAATTATTTATTTTGGACAGGAGAAAGTATTTTTTTATAAGCAAATAATTATGTTTAATGTCAGTTAGGAACCTGAGCAGTTGCCATCGTGGTAGTTCCTCAGACTACTTGCCACCACCTTCCACCCCCAAAAGTTTTTCGTTTCTTCTACGTCATACATACAAAGAACTAAACTATTCATATTCAAGAAGAAGATAGATACACACAATAACTCCAAATTCTGTCTCGGAGTCTTCTCTTGACTCTTTGTACACCCCATGTAATGGTTTTTTCTCCTCTTTCCACCTCTTCAACTTTTGTCTGTATATTCGCAACCCCAGAAAATTAATTATGTTTTTAACTTTTCACCCTGCAAACATGGCTGCTCTGTTTTTCCTACTAGTTGTTTTACCTTTTTTCTTGATAGTATCGAATGTTGTTGTAATTGAGGCAACATTTATAGTTGAGAAAAACAGTATTAGTGTTTTGTCTCCTTATTCAATGCACTCAAAGCATGATGCTTCTATTGGTAATTTTGGTGTACCTGATTATGGAGCTTCTTTGGTTGGAACTGTTGTTTATCCTAAGAAAGATTCCAATGGTTGCTCTGCTTTTGATGGTGATAAGCCCTTCAAATCCCAGGCTCACCGTCCTAATTTTCTTCTTCTTGATCGTGGAGGTAACATTTTTAATTTCTGACAAGTAATTTTTAATTAGAAGTTTGATTTTTGATTTGATGTAGTGTTGCCTCTTACGTATCTTTTTTCTTTGCCTTTGAGGGATTCTTGAAACTATATATAAGAAGATTCACCTGAAGGACATTAAAAAAAAAAGATTATTCCTTTTGGATTCTTACTGCTAGCATCAAACTGTTGTGTTAGTATGTATAATGCAGATAAAGGAATTTAATTGTCCTATAGTCTTAATTCATTTATGCATACCAACATCCCATATTTTTCTTCTTCTTCTGTGATCATATATTTTAAAGGACTTATACCATATTCATGAAATTTATCCGTCGAAAACTACATTTTCCCTTTCTGGCTTTTGCATATTATAGGGTCACCTTATTCGATCGAGAGTGAGAGCATAGATGATGAAAGTTCTAGTTTTTTTTTCACTCCCAAGTCTCAAACAAAAGAAAAAGAAATTTACTGGTAGACGAGGAGAGAAGAATTCAACTAACAACCAACAGATGCTGAAACTTTTGATGTTTTAAGATTAGCTTCTGAGTCTTATAGCCCGTTTGGCCAAGCTGCAAAAATCAGCTTATTTGCTTTTTTTCAAAAGTGCTTTTCTCAAAAGTACTTTTGGTGACAAGCATTTTGTGTTTGGCTAATTAGTTTGAAAAGCACTTCTGAGCAACAATTAGTGTTTGGCCAAGCTTTAAAAAACTGCTTCTAAGTGTATTTTTCTCAAAAAAGTGCTTTTGGAAAGAAGCTACTTTTTTCTGCTTCTCCAAAACTGCTTCTGCTTCTCCTCAAAAGCACTTTTTTTCCTTCCAAAAGCTTGGCCAAACACCTCAATTTTTGGCCAAAAGTGCTTTTGGCAAAAAAAAAAAAGCACTTTTGGCCAAAAAGAAGCTTGGCCAAACAGGCTATTAGAGTCTTTTGCAGGTATTTGAGTGTTTATTGTTTAAAGAGAGCTACTAAAATCTATTTCTTTAGTTGTTGAGACTTGATATTTTTATAAGTTTTGCTTCTAAGTGAAGTCTTAGAGACTTATGAGTTGTTTGACTGTTTCTTGGAGTTGAAGGAAGCTTCTGAATCTTTTTATTTAGTTTCGGAGCCACACTAACTGTCTGGACACTGAATTTTTCTATGCATAATTCATTAGAAAGTTTAACATATAGATACAGCAATACGCCATATCTAGATATGCTTAGTGAAGAAGTGTAGAGCAATTTTGACCAATGGAAAGCATGGGAGAAAGATGCACAAATGACAAAGGGCTAAAAGAAAGGGACAAAGTAATTTCGTATATATTGAAATGGTATCCATATCCAGATATTCTTTAAACATTTAAACAAACAGTCTTTTCTTTTCCAGACTGCTATTTTGCTTTGAAGGTTTGGAATGGGCAACAAGCTGGAGCAGCTGCAGTTCTAGTGGCTGATAGCATAGATGAGCCTCTTATAACTATGGATTCTCCTGAAGAAAGCACGGATGCTGATGGATACATCGACAAGATTGGAATCCCTTCAGCTTTAATTGGGAAGTCCTTTGGCGACACATTGAAAGAAGCTCTGAAGAAGGGAGAGGAAGTTGTGATCAAAATGGATTGGACAGAGTCAATGCCACACCCTGATCAACGAGTCGAGTACGAGCTGTGGACTAATAGCAATGATGAGTGCGGGGTTCGTTGTGATGAGCAGATGAATTTCATTAAGAGCTTCAAGGGACACGCTCAGATACTTGAAAAGGGCGGTTACACTATGTTCACGCCTCACTATATTACCTGGTACTGTCCTGAAGCATTCATTCTTAGCAGTCAGTGCAAATCTCAGTGCATAAACCACGGGAGATATTGCGCTCCTGATCCTGAGCAGGACTTTGGGGAGGGGTACCAAGGGAAGGACATCGTCTTTGAGAATTTGAGGCAGCTCTGCGTGCACAGAGTTGCAAAGGAGAGTAATCGTTCTTGGGTTTGGTGGGATTATGTGACAGATTTTCATATCAGATGTTCAATGAAGCAAAAGAGATACAGCAAAGAATGTGCGGAGGAGGTCATGAAATCGCTTGGTATTTCTCCTTCAAGTAAATTTTTTTGGTTGCTATTGATACGTTCTACTATTCTTTTGGATTACTTATTGTTTGAGTTTCATTCGATTCATCAGATCTACCTGTTGAGAAGATAAAGAAATGCATGGGTGATCCAGAGGCTAATGTAGAAAATGAAGTGCTAAAGACTGAGCAAGATCTCCAGGTCTCTTCGGAAAATCTCTAATCATTTCTTATTTATGGCATGATTGACCATTTTGATATTTTGCAGATATAATATCTATGTTATCAAGAATAATTACATAAAAACTTAAACTTTTTATTTTGATTCCCTTGATAGGTCGGCCGAGGACCTCGTGGTGATGTGACAATCTTACCAACAATGGTCGTCAATGATGTTCAATATCGAGGTATGATGTAGATGTAGCAAAAATAAGGCCCAGTGTAAACTAACTAATTGTTAGCTATTTTATGATAATTTTTCCAGGGATATAATATTCTCTGTGGATCTCTTTGTCTCACGCTTTGAGTACTCAAATTCTTTTTTACTGTTTCTTTAAGGAAAATTGGAGAGGGCTGCTGTTTTGAAGGCCATATGTGCTGGATTTAAGGAAACAACTGAACCTTCGATATGTTTAAGTGGAGGTTTGACACTGTTTCATTCTTCATGATCTTGACTACATAAAATAACCGGAGTATGCTAAACTGTGCTTATTCTCAATGGACAATAGATCTTGAAACAAATGAGTGCCTTGAAAGGAGTGGTGGCTGTTGGCGGGATCCAAAATCTAATGTAACTGCCTGCAAGGTATAGCAAATAATGCTCTCTGAATCCTTAAAAAATGATTGTCTTCCTTCACGAAAAACTATTGTGTTGTATATATATAACAACTTTTTACATGAGCCTCATGCTTGCGCCTTGATCTATTTATTTTAAAGGACACTTTCAGAGGAAGAGTTTGTGAGTGCCCTTTGGTGAACGGCATTCAGTATAAAGGAGATGGATACATATCTTGTGAAGGTAAGAAAGTTTTGCCTCTGGTTCTTTAGTTATATGTAGAGGTTGAAAGCAAGTTAATTCACTCCTAGAGTATTACTTCACTTGATTACTGGATGTGAACATATATACTAGAATTTAGTTGTTTAACTTTTTCTTCTCCAGTAAACTTTGCAAGACTAGTTAAATAGAAGAACATAGATGCCCATTTTCTGTTTCAGATCGCAAAACCGAAGTGGCTTTCTCCATACTTGATGTTCAATTTACGGGCTACGTCGCTCGGATCCTTCAACGATGCGGCTGCACCCGTGTCGGATCCTCCAAAAAATATGCATTTTTTGGATGATCCGATGATGGTGCTGCAGCATTTTTGGAGGATCCGAGCAACATACCTGACATGTCTGTTCTTGGTTTAGGAAGTTAACCCTTGTCTCATCAGAATATTGCTTATTTCATTCCAGGATTACATCCCACTTGAAATACGTTTGAGAGCTCAATCTTTCTATTTGAGTGGTACTAGCAGTCCTCTTGCTAAGAGTTACTAGTGGCAGCGGGAATTTTAGACAGATAATCGGCTTATTGAGTTGCTAGTGGCTCTTGAACATTAGACAAATTAATTTTTTTGCCCATCTAACTGGCTTGCTATCAACTGACAGCCGTTGGACCTGGAAGGTGTACGGTAAACAATGGAGGATGCTGGTCAGAAACCAGAAATGGAGAAACATTCTCAGCATGCTCAGTTCAGTAAAATCATCACTTTCTTGAATCTGTGTTTCGTGAAAGATTAAACCATTTTATGTGCTTAAATTTGTTTGCTGCAAAGCAGGAGGCAGACCCATCAGGCTGTAAGTGTCCATTTGGTTTTCAAGGGGATGGCCATAAGTGTGAAGGTATGTCACGTTCCTATTAGATCCTGTCACGACACCACTATTTTCTCGTGTTCTCTTCGCATTTGGTAGAGTACTGATATCAAATATCCCTTCTTTCCAATTTTATCCCAGATGTAGATGAATGCAAAGGAGGACTTGCTTGTCAGTGTGATGGCTGTAGCTGTAAGAACACATGGGGCGGATACGATTGCAAGTGTAAAGGAAATCAACTGTACATAATGGAGCATGATACTTGTATAGGTAACAAAAAGTTGATTCACTACTATTAGCAAATGTTGTTCAACTTTAAGCTAGCAGAACTCTGATTTGAAATGTATAGTCCTACTTCCCTTAAAAATGCCATTTCTTGAAAATATGGACTTATACTCTTTTACCTTGTTCCTTATTGTACAGAAAGGCACTCATCAAAGGTTGGACGGGTCCTTATATTCTCTATCCTAGCCATTGCAGTGGGTGCTGGTGTAGCTGGTTATATTTTTTACAAATATAGACTTCGGGTATGCATATCACCTTCAACTTTTTTCCCTTTTACAATAATGTATTTTGTCGAATAATAGTCATGCTTTATTCTTAAATTTATCTAGTCATACATGGACTCGGAGATTATGGCTATTATGTCACAGTACATGCCTCTTGATAACAACCATCAGAATCAGGTTGTTGTCCATCACGAAACTGAACCTTTACAACAGAGCTCAGTATGAAGAATGTCGACTAGTGCAAACGTATGATTTTCTGTTCTTCTCTTGGGACCCTCTTTGACATCATGGATCTTGAAGAAGCAGGAGCACAAAGAGTCACATTTAGAAAAAACTACAATGAGATGCTCGTTTGCCAACTGTTTGAGTCCATAAAATTGGTTTCCCTTTATGTATGTATATAGAGTTCTGAGATGTAAATGGAGGCTTCATCTGTTCTAAAGGATACATGGAACGACATATACTTGCAAAAAGGAACACATGGCCTTTTACATTGTCCAGTACTATTTATATCTTGTACCTAGTAATTGGTATACCATTTAATAATTGTGCCTATATGGTGTCGCTAGAAGGAACAGAATTATCCAGCAGCTGAATCCATCTTGGTTATAAATTAGAAATCTGATGCATTTTGCCGGGCCCGGCTCTAAAGTTATGACAAGTAAGGCTTGTGCCTCTCCCCCTTTTAAAAAAAATATAGGTTTATAAGGTATTAAGAAAAATAATACTACTATTTACTACTTTTAGTGCAAAAGTAGAGTTTTCCTATAATAGTTGTCTCAATAGAAAATAAGCTTTTCAAAATTATAATTTATAAAATCTTATACTGTTGTCTCAAGAAAGATAAATAGGTTGGTTATACTATCAATTGAAATGGAATTATTAGAGGAAATCGATTATAAAAGAAATTATTAACAATTTTGTATCTCAAAAGTTAGAAAAATAAACTTCAAATAAAAATATATATCATAACATTTTTTTAAAAAATTTAAGCCTGACATTAAATTTTGGCTTTAGGCCACGCATGTGCTTGAGCCACGCCTGCATTTTGCATCGCTTCCACTGTGGGCATAAGGGCCATAATGACCAGACGTCTCCTTCCAATAGTCTGTTCCGCGCAAGCTACCAACTGAACAAAAGCATAAACATATATATAACCTGATCAACCAATTCTATAAACATATATATCCATTTTGAGATTAAAATTTGTACACAATCCTGATATACAAACGCCCTTCTAGATTTTGGTTCAGAAAAGCTCAAAAAAATGTGCCAGCCTATGTTCCTACATTCTTTTTCACTGCTGTCGAGAAGCATCATTCTGTAGCCGAACTTGAGCCAAAAGGTGCAGATAATAGGTGTGGTAAGGGTCTGAAGCATTCAAGAAATCGAACCTCCCATTCCCAGCATTATTTAGAGTAATCCTCTTCTCAAAATCCTGACCATTCTTCCCCACAAACTGTGCAGTCTTGTCAACAATGTGCTTAATATCTGGAGGCGGATAAACGATACCGCTGGTAGTCGTATGTGTCGCAGCAGATATTGGAACCTTGTCCTTGTCCTCTAATTTCTTAGTTCCTACGAATTTCTCGAAAACTTGAATTTGAATATAAACAACTCAGCTTGTTTGGATGGGTGTTTCCTATTGCATTGTGTTGTATTGTTCCTTCAAATATAATTATTTATTTTAATTGTTATTTATATTTTATTATAATGTATTGTTAAATTCGTTATTTTATGTAACAACCGATTCGGTGTTGCATGGTTACCTTATTTTTTTTCTCATATTGCCCTTATTTTTATCTTGCCTTTAATAATGTAATATTGCAAGCTTATTTTTCAGATTGCTGATAAAATAATTGGAAACATACAATGTTTTCAAAAATTGTACTCATCAAAATATTATAGTACATACAATATATTACATAATGAAACAATATGCAATAACCATCCACAAGTTAAACTAAATGCACCAACAATACAAATAATAATAATAATAATAATAACAACAACAACAACAACAACAACAACAACAACAACAACACAAAACGTAGTACTCTCTTCGTTCCCATTTATGTGTTGCACTTTATTTTTTATTCCGTTCTAAGAAGCATGCTATCTTTATATATAGTCGTATAAGTGTCTATGATACCACAAGTTTCGAAAGTTTTTTTTTTCTTTCTTAAACTCCGTTCTAAATTAAAGTGTATCACATAAATTAAAAAATACTTAATTACATATTACAGGAAACAAAATAAAAAGATATTTACCTGATCAAACAAGCTGGTAGGACATTTCTTCCGGTAGGTGAATTTACCGTGGAAGAAAGCTGCGATAAGGGTTTGTACTTTGTAGGGTAGTGTGGGAGAGAAGGAGCTTGGTGTTTGATATATAATCAACATGAACCTTCCATATATATGTAGCAACTTAACCGACTCAGATTCGAAAGTAGGGCCGGCCCATATCCAACTAAATTATAAGGAAAAAGGGGAGTGCATAGTTAGCCACTAATTAGAGATGTCTTTACTCTATAGCTACTATTTAAAATGTATTTACTCTTTAACCATCACTTGATAAATGTTTACCCGTCCGGACAAAAATACCCATGTGCTAGACATGGGTGCTGTGTAAATATTAAGGACATTGTGTCCTTAACTTCACGAGTGTTGTGTAAATATTAAGGACAAAGTGTCCTATATTTGCACCTTCTGATGTTAAACTTTAAGACATCATGTCCTTAACTTCATATGTGCAGTGTAAATGTTAAGGACATGGTGTCCTTAACTTCATGTGTATAGTGTAAGTGTTAAGGACATAATGTCCTTAACTTGTATTTGTACATTCTGTTGTTAAACTTTAGGACAGCATGTCCTTAACTTCATATGTGTAGTGTAAATGTGACGGACATGGTGTCCATAACTTCATGTGGAGAGTGTAAATGTTAAGGACATAGTATCCTTAACTTTATAAGTGTTGTGGACATGGTGTCCTTAACTTCATAAGTGCTGTGTAAATATTAAGGGCAAAGTGTCATGTATTTGTACCTTATGTTGAGAAACTTTAGGACATGGTGTCCTTAACTTCATGAGTGTTGTGTAAGAGGTAAGGACGCTATGTCCTTAATTTTTACACAACACTCATGAAGAATAGGTAAAAATGACTTTTAGTATTAATTTATTGGAGTAGTGGCTATTTTTGCTCAGCATTAAAAATACTAGATAAAAATTAAATACCACATGAAAAAGAGGTTATCCCACGCCATTTCTACAAGGAAAAAGGTTAAAATAGCACGGGCTAGCTAATTTTTGGACCGTTAATTGAAAAATAATCAGCGTTTGCAAATTCATTAGAAATAGCCATTATTTTACTTCAAAACGAAAAGTTCCAGCATAATATATTGGATATTGGAGTACCTGTGTAACGACCCGGCCGGTCGTTTTGAGAGTAATAGCCTCGATCCCCTTTTTACTGCTTTTCCCGTATCTTTTTCTGCTTATGTGACTTGCCGGGAGGTTCTGTTCTTGGTTTCAGAGTGATTTGGGACACTTAGTCCCTAAAACGGAAGCTTAAGTTCTAGGATTTTGACTGTAGTTGGAATTGTGTGAAGACGACTCTGGAATGGAGTTTCATCTGTCCTGTAGCTCTACCGGGTGATTTTAGATTTGGGAGCGTGTCCGATTTGTTAATTGGAGGTCTGTAGCTGGATTAGTCTTGAAATGGCGAAAATTAAATTTTAGGGAAGTTTGATCGGAAGTGGACTTTTTGATATCGGGGTCGGATTCTGATTTCGGAAATTTAAGTAGGTCTGTAATGTCGAATATGACTTGTGTGCAAAATTTGAGGTCAATCGGACGTGATATGATAGGTTTCTGCATCGGGTGTAGAAGTTTGAAGTTTCAAAGTTCATTAAGTTTGAATTGGAGAGTGATTCGTGTTTTTAGCGTTGTTTGATGTGATTGAAAGGCTCGACTAAGTTCGTATGATGTTTTAGCACTTGTTGGTATGTTTGGTTGAGGTCCCGGGGGGCTCGGGAGAGTTTCGGATGCTTAACGGATTGAAATTGAACTTGTGTAAATTACTGAAGCTTTCAAGTTTCTGGTGTAATCGCACCTGCGGCGGGTGGCCACAGGTGCGGACGTGCACGTGCGTGATGTCAAGAGCAGAAGCGGATTTTGAATGTGTGGCCAGGGGTCGCAGGTGCGAGGGAAATGCCGCATCACGGAGAGTGATTTTTTATGCAAGCCTGCAGATGCGCTTAAGGGCCAGCAGGCACGGAGAGTGAACTGGAAGGGAAGACCGCTGACAAAAGTTCGCAGGGGTGCACTCGCAGGTGCGGCCTTTTGATCGCAGAAGCGGACCAGAGGACTTAAGTCAAGTCCGCACCTGTGATGGAATTTCTGCAGGTGCGGCGATCGCTGGGCAGAAAAGAGGGATTTCAAGGGTTTGATCTCATTTTACACTTTGGAACTTTGAGAGCTCGGATTTGGGCGATAATTTGGGGGATTTTTAGAGGAAGCTTTTGGGTAATGATTCTTAACTCATTAATGGTTATATTCTACTAATCTATAGTTGATTTCATCATTTAATTAAGGAATTTGGTTGAGAAACTTGGGGAAAAAGTTGGAAAGTTCTTCAACTAAGTTTTTGAGTTTTGATTCGGATTTTGATATCGGATTTGGATAATTTTGGTACGAGTGAACTCGTGAGTGAATGAGTTTTCATATTTTGTGACTTTTACCCAATTCCGAGGCGTGGACCCGGGTCGACTTTTTGGGGTGATTTCCTAATTTCTTCCTTAAGCCTTGATTTCATTAATTAGATTAGTTTCTTATAGTTATATTTATGGTATGTAACTGCTTTTGGTTAGATTTGGTCCATTAGGATTCGGAAAATCGTGAAAAAGGCATTTTTACTGATTGATTGAGCTTGGTTCGAGGTAAGTGGCTTGCCTAACCTTGTGTGGGGGAAATCCCCTTAAGATTTGGTACTGTTGTGATACGTGAGCGCCGTATGAGGTGACGAGTGCGTACACGGGCTATTTATTGTAAAATTCGATGTTTTACCGAGTAGTAACCTATTTTCATCATAACTAAGTTATACCAGCATGTGTAGTTATCCTGTTTAGCCTAATATCGCATGTCTACGTGTTTTAAATGCTTATTTGAACTCTGTGCAGCATGCCTAGTTGATTTCCTGTTTTTCCTTGATGTGTATCAGTCTTAACTGTAGAATTCTTGTTGTTAATTGTTGTATTCATCGATTTGAGTTGTGTGTTTACTTTGGGACTACGAGGCGGTACCTCGGGAGATCCCCCCTGCACATTTACTTTTGAGACTACGAGGGGGTACCTCGAGAGATCTCCCTGCACATTGACTTTTGAGAATACGAGGTGGTACCTCGGGAGATCTCCTTGTATATTTACTTTTGGTACTATGAGATGGTATCTCGGGAGATCCCCCGCTGTTTTATCCATGTTGTTGTACTGTTATTTTTCTATAGTTTCCTCTTTGTTAAATTCAAGTCTCTTATTACACTGCAATATTTTTCTGCCTTATTTATTATATATACCAGTAGGGCCCGGACATGACCTCGTCACTGCTCGACCGGGGTTAGGCCTGGCACTTACTAGTTGCCATTGTGATGTACTCATGCTACTCTTCTGCACATGTTTATGTGCAAATCCAGGTACTTCGTATCAGCCTCGTCATCAGTGAGCAGCGAGACTTTGGAGACTTCAAGGTATATTTGCCGCGTCCGCAAACCTCGGAGTCCCCCTCTATTCCCTCCTATGTCATTTACCTTTTCGTACTTTTTCTTAGACTCGGTGTATAGAGATACTAGTTTTCTTTCGTAGCTTGTGACTTATGATTTTTCGGGTTTTGGGAGTACTGTGTATACTAGAGTATTGGTTATTGTAAACATGCCGAGTGGCAATTTTTATCCGTTATTTAATTATCTGTTGCGATCATGTTTTTAAATTTTTTGATTCCATTTTTGTTATTCCGCAAATGTTACACTTACCTAGTCATAGTTGTCACACCTCCTTTTACCCGAGGGGATAGGGAGGTTTTCCAATTAAAGTGACATTAATCGAAATAGGATTATTTATTGAATTTCAGATCCGCCACTTGGAATATTTGTTATGGTTTCCCAAGTCACCGGTATTTTAAATCTCAAATCGAGGAAATTGACTCTATTTTTGGTCTGCGAACACAGAGGACCGGGTAAGGAATTCCGTTAACCCGGGAAAAGGTGTTAGGCATTCGCGAGTTCCATGGTTTTAGCACAGTCGATTTAATTATTTCTGGCTTAATTAAATTGTTTAATTACGTATTTTAGAATCTATGTGCATTTATCTTTTTTCTTACCACTTTTAATAATGGCGTTTATGTATTTAATCTTTGAAACAGACTACATGTGGGTAAGTCCACTTTATTTGGGGGCGCTAAAATCATGTCAACATATGTGTACACAATTAGTCACGCTTTATTAATTTCAGATTGTATGACCGAAGTTGCGCAAACGCATACCTCAATTAAATGTGGGAATTGTAATTATGTTACGCGAACGTATACATAATCGCGATAGTAGATTAAATGCGTGCCTAAAGCATTTCTACAGATGTTCATAAGTTGTTTATTCTCCTATACTTTATTCGGGGTTAAAGTAAAACCTATAAGTTATTTATTGTGGGTGATTTTAGACTATCAGGGTAGAACTTGGGATTAGCTATATGTTGCTTAGGAAACTCAAAAATTGCGCAGTTTTTGGAAAAAGGAGGAACCGTCCATGCTTCATGTGCTTGGTAATATAAAATTTAGAATTACTGGGGAGGGACATTTAGAGTTTTTCGTTCAATAATGGAGAAGAGAAATTATATGTTCCATGTTGGCCCTAAAACAAATAGGCTTATCTCGTTCATGAGCCGACATGGGCCCAAAATAAGGGAATATTCAGTTGTTTGCTAAGCAGGCTCATTTGGAGCCCAATCGATTACCATATAAACAAAAATTTTCATATTCAAATCACATGTAATCAATTGATAGGCTATTCATGCTCCATCTGATAGATGCCTTGCAATAAATCATACAATAATAGGATAAATGGGGAAAGAATAACTGTTTTGAAGAATAAATTATTATAAAGCTTGCTATTCTAAGAGAAATGAAGGTGAATATCAAAACAAAATGAATTCTGTTAATTTATAGACTCATTTATACAGATCAACACTTATTTAAGCATCTTTACTAAAATTCAACACAGTAATCCACTTAAGAGCTATGACTAAAATCTCTATACCACCGAACACTCATAAGAAATCTTCCTACTACCTTCAGTAGTCTCTTGCCCTTTTTTATATTCGTAAGAATCAAGTTCAAATTCTGAAATGAGTAGCTTTAAGCTTGAGATGGCCAAATAAACAAAGTTACCATTCTAATTGAAAATAACATATTGATTAGCATCAAGTTTCGACATACTTCATCATCTTTCATACATTATTTGAAGCATGAAACAACTAATAATTTTTTTTATCAGAAAAAACAGATAAATAGAAATAAACACTCACAGAAAGACGAAGATAGGGCAGATATTACAATATAGCTTAAAAGATAAGGCATGAGATTGAATATAGCCATGGAAACAAATATTTAAATCTTCATTTATAATCTGAGTGAAAATTAACATACCTAAAGCAGAAATTACAGAACTGAGACCAAATAAAGGTCAGAAAACCAAAAGAGGAAACTCAGCAAACTCAGAAAAAGCAGCAGCAGGTAAGCAGGAAAAATAGCAATGAAGGAACTCCAGAATGAACTTCGACTTCAGCTCAAGAACCAACTTAAGAAGACCAAGGGTTAAAAGAAAATCAGAATTTTTGAATTTTGTGTGAGTGAGTGTAAATTTCAGAAAATTCTGTGTCCTTTCTTTTCAAATACAAAAATCAGTGTCAAAAAGGAAGGTGAAATTCTAAAGTGCAGAGAGTGTTTTTCGCATGTCCATCCTCTCTCAAAATGTAAAAGGGGGTCTCTTTCATAAACAAAGGGTGAGGGAATAATCTGAACAAAAGTAGTCTCTAAAATTTAGCGAAAAAAGTATCTTTTTAACAGAAAATGGACAGTTGTTGGGACAAATGTATTATCTAGATAGTCCCGATTTGTTTTAGCCCTTTTATCTTCTGATTTTAATCCTTTAACCCCCAAAATCTGATCTAATTTCTGGTTTTTGATGCACTTTAGTCCCTTCTAGAAGCTTCCCACATAACAAATCAGATTTCCTAATTTTCTAAATTCCTTTGACCTCTTCAACTTCTGAAATTAACTCTTTTTTACCCTTATTATGACAATTTAGCCCCTCACCCTATCTCTAAGAACTTCTCAAACAACTATAGCTAAAAAAACCAATTCTAAAACTACCCTGCCAAACCCCTATATTTAACATTAATGACCAGCCTAGGTTTGGGCTTCTTAACCAGCAACCCATAACCAATCCAGAATCTAACTTGACCAAAGAAAAGCCCAAAACGTTTTCAAACCAAACAGAAAGAATTCAAACCAGCAAACTCAAAACAAAACAGAAAGCCATCCAAAACGAAATCATTTTAACAATTAATCCTGAATTAAACTAAACATGCAATAGTAAAGTTAACAACATAATTTCCCAGAAATTTTAGCCGATTCAATTAACTAAAAATGAAGGTAAGGAGGAAGAAATTACCGGCTAAAGAACCAAAGGAGAATTCAGCAACGCCCAAAACCCTCGACGTCTAACCATCACAGGTCTTTTGTTTCAAGAGATCCGGCTTTGGATTTTGGCCGGATCTTCTTAAAATGAAAAACTCGCGAAAGCTAGACGAATGTCACAAGTGAAACGGCCAATCAAAGAAGGAAAAAGAACAAAGAAGAAGAACTGGGGTTTTAGTTTCTTAGATTTGAAATCTAGGGTATTCTAGTGAGAATTGGGGAATGAAGCTGGGATTTTTGGAAAGAGGAGAGGATGGGGAGTGTAGGGTTAAATTTTGGGGTGATTTAGAGTGTTGCCGCCGCGGTAGGCGATTTCCGACGGGTGGCGGACGACGGCTGTGAGAGAGACGAGTTGAGAGCAAAGGAATGGAAAATAGGGTTAGTTCTCTAGGGTTTGGGGGGATTTTCGGACAGTAATAAGGGGATGGGGGATTATTTCATAGCCGTAGGATTAAAGAATTTGAACGTCTCAGATCAAAAGTTAGTAAAGCGGTGTCGTTTTGGTTGAAGGGGTATCTGGACCGGGTAGGATAGCTGGGTTTGGGCGAAATTTGGGGCGGACTAGGGCCACTGAAATTGTTTTGGCCCAAATCGGAACTAAGCCTATCTTTTCCTTTCTTTTCTCACTTTTCTTGATTTTAAAATCCTAATAAAATTAAATAAAAACCTAAGTTAAATTTTAAAATAATCTAAATTGTAGAATTAAATCTAATTATCTATTTCCACTATCTACATAACTAATTAACTTAAAATAATGAAAGAAATTTACTAATTTAACACTAAAAACGAACATCATTTTTTGTGATTTTTTGTTTAATAATGTAAATGTACTCTAAATGCAATTAAGACCCAAAAAATGCTATGTAATAAAGATTTGGATATTTTTGGTATTTTTCTATGATTTTAAAATGTTAAAAATGCATGAAAAGATGCAACTAAATGCAAACAATTAATTAACAAAAATTCCTACAAATTCTATGAAAATTAAAAACAATTAAGGAAAAATCTATTTGTGAATTTTGTAGGATTATTTTAGTCGGCCAAAAATTACGTGCTCACAGCTGTCCCTCTTTGCTCGGAAACACGAAAAGTTTTCGGGCAAAGATAAAGTGAGCAGATACGAACAATTTTTGCTCGTTTGAATACTCCATGGGAAGTGTCAGATATTACTTATAAACTCCGTCCTAATATATTTAACTGTCCAACCTTGACACATTTGGAACTCTTCAACTGTGTCTTCAAACCACCAAGTTCTTTTCTTGGCTTTCAAAATGTTGTAATTACCCTCCATCTGGAAGGAATAGCCTTTGTGCAACCTCAAAGTTTTGTGTTATCAATGTCCCCCTTTCTGTCAATTTATACTTGTTGCACTGTTATGGCACACAATGCCTCAACATTGTCGCGCCACTTGCTTGTTTGTCAGCGTCACTATCTTGAGCTAAATTGCTTTATGAAGTGCAAAAATTTGGGTGTCTTGTCACTTGAATTTGGAGAACTTAGTGGTTGCTAATCCAAAACATGATGAAAGATCAACTTTGGAAAAACTTCTTTTTAGCTTGTCTTCAGTTGAGCAACTTCATTTGTCCTATAGTGATCATATTTCATGTGATTCTAACTATTTTATTTACTCCAAAGCTTTTGAGTGCAAATATAGTTCCAGACGGGCTTCCTTTTATATATGGTCAATTGCGTTAGGGGTACACTTGGACAAATATTAATTTGAGTTCACTTCATATTAATTAGGGTAAGCAATGGTAAATATATGTATGGTTTGGTTCATTTTAAATGTCTTGGTATTTCTTTGTACCATTAGGTGGATCATGGCAGCGACAGTAGAAAGAAATATCTGGACACCCCAGCCTGTTTGAAGTGACCACTCAACAAGCTCGAGTATATATATGTGAACATCTATTCGTTTGAGAATTCCATCAAAATGCTTTTCGTAAAGCTATTGTTTGCTTGCACTCCATCTTTGGTAAGGATCGGATCCTTAATTGGTTCCAACGAAGAAAGGTGTATCACCATTGAATTAATGCGTTTCCCCAGAGCTTCTCTATGCTATTAGCCATGTTTGTTTAACCAAAAATAAGGATTTCGATCAAAGCTTATTTCAAGAAGAACTCGGGTTACTGATAATCAAATAAAAATAGGAATAAATGATGTAAAAAATAGCTGAATAGAAAGCAAAGTAAATCAGTATATTCCAATAGTATTTCGTATCCCTGCAAATGATCAGCTTTCCCCTTTTTATAGCTATCTCTAGGTAATACATTTTGTTTCTGTCATAATAGAGCCATTATTGACAATCAATGGCATTTAATGTAACGTTATAAATGGTAATCATATTTTGATTTAGTACAGATTCCCTAACGTTTTCCGTAATTAATGCCTATTGATTACTGACAATACGTATCTATACCCTTTTTTGCTATCAGGTTCATTCTCTTAGCTCGACCTTCGATCATAAAGAGGTCTGAGCACTTATCTTTCTTGAATCTCTTGAATTCCTGCCTGTGCCTGTTGTAGCTCGTGCCTCTTTAACTATTCTTTGCCAATTGTCATCATTTGACCAGTCTACGTGTCGTGACATGTCACTTTTCAATCAATTCTATATATGAACTTAATTTTTCCCAATACAGATAGTCCCCCCACTTGCCATTTATTCATCAATAGAATATTTGGGAAGTGGATTTTATTAAAGCGGAAATATTTGCCGCTATTAATTCTTCTTTGGAACTGACGCTTTATTTGTCACTTCCATTTAATGTTCGCAACACGTGGCATCTCCTGGTTGGTTCTGCAACTTTTCAGCGTTTTTTAAGGCTTTTTTACTGCTTCACCAATTACGAAACGACAGTTCTCATTATGACGTTTCCATCATTGCATCTTTTCCTTTGACGGTTGCTCTGAGTATAAATATACTTTTTCACCTTTGTCTTTCTCACAAAAAGTTTTAGAACATTCAATTCTTGTTTTCTTCTTCCTCGTACTTCTATGTCTTCTTCAAACCCTAACCCTAGGAGAGTTCCCATCGTTGACATCCTTCCTCTTGCTCCTGTTAGGAGTAGGATAGGAGGTAGACTTCGTAGTTTAGGGTCCTCATCATCGCGAGGCACTTCTCTTCCTTCAACAAGTTCTACACCCCCTTCTAGAACCAGAGGTTCTCTTTCTCAAAGGTCTTCATCTAAAGGTAAAGAACCCACTGAACCTCTTCGTGAACCTTTGGTAGATGAGATTGTTCCCACTGAACTATCTTTCTACAATAATAGAGAGTCTATTAGAAACCAAGTTTCTTCTATGTCTTCATTAGAGCGTGCTAACATTTATCCGACTCAGATCACTAAAGGTTTGATTTCTGTGGTTCGTAGAGATTGTCATTGGAGTCATGATTTCCCCATTATATTCCCCAATGCAAACCAAAGTATCACTTCTTATTTGACTGGGTTTTCTTTTGTATATACATATCCTTTCACGTTGAATTTCAAGCCTCCTATTGACCCTGTTATCCTTGAATTTTGTCGCTTTTTTGATGTCTGCTTAGGACAAATTGGCCCTATCGTGTGGAGGGCAGTTGCTTATTTGAGGCATTTGGCCAACATGGCTGGCATGCCTTTTACTTTCTTTCATTTAATTCATCTTTATTCTCCCAAATTCTTCCGTCAAGGAATTTTTACTTTAGTAGCGAGAAGCATAAGAGTTCTGGTTAGCCCAGAGGACGATAAGGACCGTGGCTGGTATGCCAGGTTTGTTGCTGCCCCCACTGTTGGTTTAGTTGGTGAAGAAAATGTTCCATTCCCTGAGAAATGGAATTTTGCACGTGAGTTTCCTTTTATAACTTTTCCGTACCCTTTTTCTCAATTTTGATGGTTGCCATTTTAACTTTTCTCTTCTTTTTTTTTTAGCAACCATGGGAACTGTTGATGAGATTCCCAATTTTTGTGGTTGGGTAGGAAAGTTGTTAAGTGTTGCTCACATGGAAGGTAGATCTTGGAAAAACCACTCTCATCGGTTTGATTAGAAAGTGAAAACTCACGGTAAGTGCCTTTTTCTTTGTATTTCTATTCACTTCTTTCTTCAGAAATTATTTTGATCCTTCTTTTTGTCAGGATTTTCCATTCGAGGCATAAGTGTTGAGGCCGTCGTAGCTTCCAGAATTTCTTTGGAAAGAGCCCAAGAGATAATCTCGGGTTCTTCATCGAAAAGGAAAGCTTCCACCGAGCAAGACTCTGAAAAAGAAGAAGAACAAGATGGGGGCTCTTTGATAAGAAGGCCACGAGCTAGAAAACGCATTATTTCAGATGATGAAGCATC
The DNA here is from genome assembly GCF_001879085.1 of Nicotiana attenuata. Taxonomy (NCBI): domain Eukaryota; kingdom Viridiplantae; phylum Streptophyta; class Magnoliopsida; order Solanales; family Solanaceae; genus Nicotiana; species Nicotiana attenuata. The sequence continues at coordinate 158,153 of NW_017670879.1, read as the reverse complement.
TCCCCCTCGTTCTGTTCTTCCCACCGAGCCTGTTGAATCTGCCTTGGTGATTTCCGATGATAATACTCCCGCGGCTGCTCGTGACTCTATTGCTCAGCTTTTTGCCCGTGGGTTTGATAATGAAAGTTTGGGTCCAATTTCTGATGAAGTGCCTCTTGCCTCTTTTTCCATGTCTGCTCATGTAACACCTTCTTTGCCAATCGTGACTGTTGCCGTTGCTGCTCCTCCCCAGGCTGTTTTGACTCCCTCTACAGTTCCTCCTACAACGGTCCATCACACTGAGGTTGGTTCCTCAAGTGGAGGTGAAGTTATGAGGCAAGTTATCATCGAGGTTCCTGCTGATGGTAACCTTTTGAGAAAATCAGGTCGGGCTAATGTGGTTGAAACCTCTGATTGGTCCAGTTGAGAAAGCCAAGCTTGAGAGTTACCTCACTTTTTTTATTTAAGGTTCTTACCCCCCCCCCCCTTTTTTTTTATTAGATCAATCTAGTTGGCACGGAGATGATGAAGAGGGTTTCCCACACAGAGCAATTAATGCATGACTATCAAGTTGAAGCGGACAACTGGAGGGAGCAGTATGAGAGTCTCCAAATTGACGTGGAAGTGTTAGAAGAGAGTAAGTGTACCTTGGAGCAGCAACTGAAGGTTTTAAGCTCAGAGTTAGCAGTCGAGAAGGCATGCTCAAGTCAAGCTGATAAGGACAAGAATCTCCTTGAAGCATCTTTCTCCGAGCAGCTTTCCAAAGCCAGTGAAGAAATCAGAGAATTGAAGGCTTTGCTAAGTAAGAAAGAAGCTTATGCTGGTGAACTCGTACAAACACTTTGTCAGACCCAGGAGGACCTTCGTGAGTCTTCTACCAAGGTCAGCTTTTTAGAGAGTTCACTTGCTCCTTTGCAAGCTTCTTATGATTCTGTCCTGGCTGAAAATGAAAAGCTTAAAGACGAGATTGATCAATGGGAGAAAGATTACGAGATTCTTGAAGACAAGACTGCAATTGAAGTGAGTTGGGCAATTCTAAACACCCGCCGTGATACCCTGATGGAAGTTAGCCAAGAGGGCTTTAGTTTGGATGCTGAGTTAGCCAAAATAAAAGAGACTATTGAAAAAACTCAGCAAGGCCAAACTTTCCTTCTCCCATGGGTGATATTCCCGAGCACATCGAAGATGAAATGGGTACGGTGGATGCTCCAACTCCTTCAAGCCATCCCGAACCTTCTGCTGCTCATGACCCTGTTTCAGATCCTTCTTCAGCCCCTCAGTGAAAAGTTTATGATATGTTACTTCTCTTTTTTATTTGTGGAATGTGGTTATAACCCCCGGTCCCATTTGGGGGTTTGGTTTTTTTGGAAACGATAAGTCCCCAGACCTTTTTGGGGCGTTTTTTGTATAAATGACAAGTAATTGATGACTAAGTTCATACTTAGCCTAAACTTTTTAAGAAGTTTTTCTGCTTAGTTATCTTGAACTTTTATTTTGCTCGACTTTGCCTTTATACTTAAGGACATGTTAATTAATTCGTGGGTTTATGTTTTACCCTTTTTTGCATTTTTGTTTCATAAAATGCTTTATTAACTTTGTGGATGTTTAAATCACACATGATTTTTATAAAAGAGGGCCCTTTTATTTTCGACACTTAATGAAGAAGACGTCTCAACTTCATAATGGTGTAAATATACGATAAAAGAAATAGGAACACACATGTTTCTTGAAATAACTTTGATAAAGTTTTCATTTGAACTTTGTTAAGTTCAAATAACATCTTACATATGTTCAAGTAACTTCTATAACTTTTCTCGTAACTGTTTTCTTTTACAACAGATTTCAAAAGAGAAAATAAAACTCAAGGTTTTCCTTTACAACCTGTTTCTATACATTGCCTTTAACCTAATTTTTGAAATCTACAAGGTTTTTCGAATGACTTTGTGTTATTTGGCTCGTAACTTTGCTCTGAACTTGACTCATTCGATGAGTAGACTTTGAGGCTTTGAATTGTACTTTCGACTATCTTCTTAGTCTTCTTTGCCTTCTTTATACGTATGTCGTATATTATATAGTCCCCCAAGTGTTTGAGCTTTGAAGTTATAAATCTCGAGCACTTGTTTACTCCTCTTATTTGGTCCTTTTCCTAAAAAGGAAAAAACATACGGGCTCGGAGGTGTGAGTATAGATGAAGACTGCTAAATCCGTTTGAATTTCTATCAGAATAAATTGTAACTCTAGACCGGGAATTTATATTTTTCCGTGTGTCTTGCAGGTCGTGACTCATCATTTAGTACGGGTTAGATTTTTTCCTATCATCTAAAATCGTTAGTAAAATTTTAATAATTCAAAAAATAAAATTCAAAAATGAGGGTACCTGCCCGTAGATACTTCTTTTCCTTAGAAATAATATCTCTTCAGATGAACAGCATTCCAATGTGAAGGTAAAATCTTACCACCCATTATTTCCAGCTCGTATGCTCCTTTTCCTACGATACCGTGAATCTTATAAGGTCCTTCCCAAGTTGGACTTAACTTCCCCGCGTTAGCCGCTCTCGTGGATTGAAAAACCTTTTTGAGTACGAAGTCCCCAATCTTGAAGTATCTTAGGCGAGCTTTCCGATTATAATATCGTTCCATAACCTGTTTTTGTGCTGCCATTCTTATTAACGCAGCTTCCCTCCTTTCCTCAAGTAAATCTAGGTTTATTCGCATTTCTTCTTCATTGGTTTCCTCAGTTGCTTGTGTATATCTCATGCTCGGCTCCCCTATCTCGACTGGGATCAAGGCTTCAGCTCCATATACCAGTGAAAATGGTGTTTCTCCCGTACTTATTTTTGTTGTTGTGCGATAAGCCCATAAAACACCAGGTAACACTTCTGGCCAATTGCCTTTAGATTCCTCCAATCGTTTCTTCATATTGTTGATAATGACTTTATTCGTCGATTCAGCTTGTCCATTACCCACCAGATGATAAGGTGTTGAAGTAATCCTCTTGATTTGCCAACTTTGAAAAAACTCCGTGATTTGTGCGCCTATAAATTGTGGGCCGTTGTCACATACAATTTTTTTTGGTACGCCGAATCGACATAAGATATTTCGCCAAATGAAATCTTTGACCTCTTTTTCTCGTACCTGTTTAAAAGCACCTGCTTCCACCCACTTAGTAAAGTAATCAGTGAGTACTAGCAAAAATCTTACCTTGCCTTTTGCTTGTGGTAGTGGACCCACGATATCCATCCCTGTTGGCCCAAGATCAGTTGAAGTTTTGAAGAATGACAAAACTCAGTAAAGGACCAGGTTCATCTAAGGAGACACAGTTGTTATGGCCCATACACATGAGATGCACGTGAAGAAGATAAGTCTTTGAGATCAAGCAGCAATATCTTGATGAATATCTTCTGAACTGATCGAAAAGATTGCATATAGGATATGGAGTTGAAGTCTCCTTATGAAAAGAGAATTACATCCGGATCAAGGATATGGATTAGGAGTTAGAGTTGTTCTTGGACTCGAATTGTCAAAGGATCCACAATTCGAGCTCTTATCAAACTCTGATTACTAACTCTATAAATATAACGATTGTTCTCTTTTACAGGTGATTGCACATAAGCTGAAGTTAAACCAAATTGAGAGCAAAAGAGCTAGGCGATTGTTGCAAGCAATTTGTGTGTGATACAAGTGTGCAAATCTGAAGCTACAAGAACTAAGTGTGAAGAACCAATTTCATTGTGTCTTTCTTTATTTCTAGTTCAATTGTAGTAGGTATTTTAATATTGTACCTTTCCAGCTTTCTTAGAAGCAATTGTATTAGGTGCTTTGAGTATTCAAGTTAGAGTTAACTTGGAAGTGTCGCAACAGTTGAGGCTATGTGCTACACTGGGATTAGAGTTAATCCTTAGGTTTACAAAGAGTTTTGTAAATGCTGTTTTTGGCTCATTGAAGTTTAGTGGAAGTTTGGGAAATCCTACTGAGTAGTAGGTCGTGGTTTTTTTCACCTTTTAAGGCAGGTGTTTTCCACGTAAAAATCTATGTGTTCTTTATTTCTGTATTTTAATTCCGCAAACAGTAGAAGTTAGAACACCTAGAAGAACCAGGTTCTTCTAGTGCGAAAATTAGGTACCACACAAATCACCCCCCTCTTGTGTGGTATTGACGTCTAAAACATCAATTGGTATCAGAGCGGGTTATCCTTGAAGAGGCTAACACCTTAGGAGAAGATAAAAAATGAGTGCACCACCTGGGAACTGGAAAGGGAAATCCACTGCCAGACCTCCACTTTTCAATGGTTTGTATTACTCTTGGTGGAAGAACAAAATGAGAGATCATATCATAGGGGAAGACTATGAACTTTGGGATATAATTACTGATGGTCCCCTAGCTACCACTAAGAAGAATGCAGAAGGAATTGATGTGCCAAAAACAAGGGCTGATTGTACTGCTGAGGATCTGATGAAATGGGAGAAAAATGCTAAAGCCAAGAAGTGGCTAGTGTGTGGTCTAGGAGCAGATGAGTACAGCAGGATTCAAAGTTGTACAACTGCTAAGGAAATATGGGACACTCTACAAGTGGCTCATGAAGGAACACCTCAAGTGAAAAGGTCAAGAGGAACTCTTCTGTATTCTCAATATGAGAATTTCACTATGAAGGAAGGAGAAACTATCCAGGAGATGTATACTAGATTCACTACTTTGACTAATGAGCTTAAATCTCTTGGGAGGACCATCCTTGAAGAAGACAAGGTTGAAAAGATTCTAACAAGAGTTCTGCCAGTCACTTGGGAAAGCAAGATCACTGCCATTCAGGAATCCAAGAATATTGCTACCCTTAGGCTGGATGAACTAATTGGGAACTTAATTGCCTATGAAATGAGGAGACAAACAATGAAGATGGATACCCCCAAAATGGAGAGAAGTTTAGCTCTCAGAATCACTGAAGGTGCAGATTTGGAAGATGATGAAGTAGCCATGATCACTAGGGATTTCAAGAAGTATCTGATGAGAGGAAAGGGTGCTTCAAGAAGTACAAACTTCAACAAAACAAGAGCTCCGGAGAAACAGATCAATGAAGGCTGCTACAAGTGTGGCAAGATTGATCACATGATCAAAACCCGTCCTCAATGGGAGATTGAGTGGAAGAAAGAAAGAGCTGAAAGAAGAAACAGGAAGAAGGAACAGGTTCAACCAAAAAGAAACAAAGCTTCAACTAAGGCTATGGTTGCTGCTTGGGGAGAAACATCAGATGAGGACTCTGAAGATGAAGCTGAGGAGGATCAAGCTCTAATGGCCATTGGAGAATCAGAGGATGAACAAGAGGTAAGTATTCTTTATCTCAAAGACAAGATCAAATTCTTGTCTAAAGAAAGGCTAGCTGAACTCTTAACAGACTTCATTGATGAGTCTGAGATAATTAATAATGAAAAGGAAGTTCTGTCTAGGGAATGTGTGATTTTAAAAGCTAAATGTAAAAGTCNAGTTCACTCGCTCCTTTGCAAGCTTCTTATGATTCTGTCCTTGCTGAAAATGAAAAGCTTAAAGACGAGATTGATCAATGGGAGAAAGATTACGAGATTCTTGAAGACAAGACTGCAATTGAAGTGAGTTGGGCAATTCTAAACACCCGCCATGATACCCTGATGGAAGTTAGCCAAGGGGGCTTTAGTTTGGATGCTGAGTTAGCCAAAATAAAAGAGACTATTGAAAAAACTCAGCAAGGCCAAGACTTTCCTTCTCCCATGGTTGATATTCCTGAGCACATCGAAGATGAAATGGGTACGGTGGATGCTCCAACTCCTTCAAGCCATCCCGAACCTTCTGCTGCTCATGACCCTGTTTCAAATCCTTCTTCAGCCCCTCAGTGAAAAGTTTATGATATGCTACTTTTTTTTTTGGAATGTGGTTGTAACCCCCGGTCCCATTTGGGGGTTTGGTTTTTTTGGAAACGATAAGTCCCCAGACCTTTTTGGGGCGTTTTTTGTATAAATGACAAGTAGTTTATGACTAAGTTCGTACTTAGTCTAAACTTTTTAATATTAAGCTGTTTTCTGTTTTAACTTAGTTATTTTGAGCTTTTGTTTTGCTCGACTTTGCCTTTATACTTAAGGACTTGTTAATTAATTCGTGGGTTTATGTTTTACCCTTTTTTGCATTTTTGTTTCATAAAATGCTTTATTAACTTCATGGATGTTTGAATCACACATGAATTTTATAAAAGAGGGCCCTTTTATTTTCGACACTTAATGAAGAAGACGTCTCAACTTCATAATGGTGTAAATGTACGACAAAAGAAATAGGAACACACATGTTTCTTGAAATAACTTTGATAAAGTTTTCATTTGAACTTTGTCAAGTTTAAATAACATCTTACATGTGTTCAAATAACTTCTATAACTTTTCTCGTAACTGTTTTCTTTTACAACAGATTTCAAAAGAGAAAATAAAACTCAAGGTTTTCCTTTACAACCTGTTTCTATACATTGCCTTTAACCTAGTTATCATAAAATTTTTGAAATCTATAAGGTTTTTCGAATGGCTTTGTGTTATTTGGCTCGTAACTTTGCTCTGAACTTGACTCATTTGATGAGTAGACTTTGAGGCTTTGATTTGTACTTTCGACTATCTTCTTAGTCTTCTTTGCCTTCTTTATACGTATGCCGTATATTATATAGTCCCCCAAGTGTTTGAGCTTTGAAGTATGAAATCTCGAGCACTTGTTTACTCCTCTTATTTGGTCCTTTTCCTGAAAAGGAAAAAACATACGGGACTCGGAGGTGCGATTATAGATGAAGACTGCTAAACCCGTTTGAATTTCTATCAGAATAAATTGTAACCCTAGACCGGGAATTTATATTTTTCCGCGTGTCTTGCAGGTCGTGACTCATCATTTAGTACGGGTTAGCTTTTTGCCTATCATCTAAAATCGTTAGTAAAATTTTAATAATTCAAAAAATAAAATTCGAAAATGAGGGTACCTGCCCGTGGATACTTCTTTTCCTTAGAAATAATATCTCTTCAGATGAACGGCATTCCAATGTGAAGGTAAAATCTTACCATCCATTGTTTCCAGCTCGTATGCTCCCTTTCCTGCGATACCGTGAATCTTATAAGGTCCTTCCCAAGTTGGACTTAACTTTCCCGCGTTAGCCGCTCTCGTGGATTGAAAAACCTTTTTGAGTACGAAGTCCCCAATCTTGAAGTATCTTAGGCGAGCTTTCCGATTATAATATCGTTCCATAACCTGTTTTTGTGCTGCCATTCTTATTAACGCAGCTTCCCTCCTTTCCTCAAGTAAATCTAAGTTTATTCGCATTTCTTCTTCATTGGATTCCTCAGTTGCTTGTGTATATCTCGTGCTCGGCTCCCCTATCTCGACTGGGATCAAGGCTTCAGCTCCATATACCAGTGAAAATGGTGTTTCTCCCGTACTTATTTTTGCTGTTGTGCGATAAGCCCATAAAACACCAGGTAACACCTCTGGCCAATTGCCTTTAGATTCCTCCAATCGTTTCTTCATATTGTTGATAATGACTTTATTCGTCGATTCAGCTTGTCCATTACCCACCGGATGATAAGGTGTTGAGGTAATCCTTTTGATTTGCCAACTTTGAAAAAACTCTGTGATTTGTGCGCCTATAAATTGTGGGCCGTTGTCACATACGATTTCCTTTGGTACGCCGAATCGGCATATGATATTTTCGCCAAATGAAATCTCTGACCTCTTTTTCTCGTACCTGTTTAAAAGCACCTGCTTCTACCCACTTAGTAAAGTAATCAGTGAGTACTAGCAAAAATCTTACCTTGCCTTTTGCTTGTGGTAGTGGACCCACGATATCCATCCCCCACTTCATAAAAGGCCACGGTGCAATGACTGGATGTAACAACTCCGCGGGTCTATGCATATTGTTACCGTATCTCTGGCACTTGTCACATTTAGCCACAAAATGTTCCGATTCTTCTTCCATTTTGGGCCAATAATAGCCTGCCCTAATCATGGTTTTTACTAAAGATCTTCCTCCCGCATGATTTTCACAATGTCCCTCGTGTATTTTTCTCATCACATAGTCTGTTTGAGAAGGTTCGAGGCATCTTGCTAAAGGACCGCCAAACATTTTTTGATAGAGATTGCCCTGCTTTAAACAGTACCGAGCATCTTTTTTGCGAAGCGCGTGAGCCCTTTTCTTATCTTCGGGGACGGTTCCATACTGCAAAAAAGTGACAATATCGTTTCTCCAATCCCAAGTTAAATTATTGAAATTTACCTCATTTCTATCTTGATCGAGCACTAAATGAAACAGATGTATGACATAGGCATTTTCATTATTTGTTACTTCTGCCGCAGATGCAAGATTAGCTAAGGCGTCTGCCTCAATATTCTCTTCCCGTGGGATCTGCAAAACCTTCCAATTTTGGAACTGCCTAGCCAGATCTCACGCCTTTTCCAAGTATTGCTGCATTCTTGCCTCCCTGGCTGTATAAGTCCCCAGCATCTGGTTGACTACGAGTTGCAAATCGCTTTTGATTACAATTTGTTCTATGCCAAGTTCACGTGCCAGTTCTAAACCTGCAATCACGGCTTCATACTCTGCCTCATTGTTAGTTACAGGATGACATTTTATATCTTGTCGTATGGTTTCACTCGTAGGTGGTATTAAAACAATTCCTAGACCTGCCCCTTTCACATTCGATGAGCCATCAGTAAATAAGGTCCAGGTTCCTAGATTAGATCCATTGAATACTTGTAATTCTTTTTCTGCTTCTAGTTGCATCCCTTGACTAAAATCGACCAAAAAGTCTGCTAACACCTGTGATTTTATTGCAGTTATAGGTTGATATGTGATGTCATATTCACTCTATTCTATGGCCCACTTGGCTAACCTACCCGATAGTTCCTGTTTGTGTAATATATTACGCAAGGGATAAGCAGTCACTACAGAGATAGGATGGCATTGAAAATAAGGCCTTAATTTTCTAGATGCCATAATTAATGCAAGTGCAAGTTTTTCTAGTAGAGGATACCGTGTTTCCGCATCTAATAATGATTTGCTACATAATAAATTGGAGACTGTTTACCTTGGTCTTCACGAACCAAAACAGCACTTACCGCTACTTCTGAAACAGCTAAATAGATAAGCAACCTTTCCCTATCTTTTGGTTTTTCGAGCAACGGTGGATTTGACAGGTACGTCGTCAAGTTTTTGAGTGCTTGTTGACACTCCTCAGACCATTCGAACTGATCTTGCTTTTTAAGAGCTGAAAAGAATTTAAAGCATTTTTCTGAAGACTTAGAAATAAATCTCCCCAAGGCTGCAATTCTTCCCGTTAGTCTCTGCACTTCCTTCTTATTTGTAAGCATGTCAGGAATTTCTTCAATGGCTTTGATCTGTGCGGGATTTACTTCAATACCACGGTTAGAAACAAGAAAACCCAAAAACTTACCTGATGAGACGCCAAATGCACATTTCTCGGGATTTAGCTTCATATTGAACTTTCGTAAGATCTGAAATGTATCAAACAAATGTGGTATATGGTCCCCTGATTGTTGAGATTTGACAAGCATATCATCTATGTAAACTTCCATAGTTTTTCCTAGATGTTCCTGAAACATCTTGGTCACCAACCTTTGATACGTGGCACCGGCGTTTTTGAGACCAAAGGGCATTACTTTGTAACAGTAAGTCCCCCTGTCTGTTATAAATGAAGTTTTTTCCTCATCTAGGTGATCCATTTTAATCTGATTATACCCTGAATATGCATCTAAGAAGCTTAACAATTCATGTCTTGCAGTAGCATCGATCAGTTGATCTATATGTGGTAACGGAAAAGAATCTTTAGGACAAGCTTTGTTAAGGTCGGTGTAGTCTACACAAACTCGCCATTTGCCATTCTTTTTTGGTACCAATACAATATTAGCTAACCAATTAGGATACGTTACCTCGCGGATAGAGCCTATTTTTAAAAGTTTTTGGACCTCATCTTGAATCACTTGATTTTTGAAAGACCCCTGCTTTCTCTTCTTTTGTTTGATAGGTGGATATGATGGATCTTCATTTAACTTGTGAGTCATTACCTCCGGGGGTATCCCTGTCATATCAGAATGGGACCAGGCAAAGCAATCTACTTTAGTTTTCAAAAATTCGATCAGCTTACCTTTCATTTCGTGGCTTAAGTTGGCCCCAATGTAAACTTTCCTCTCAGGCTTTTGTTCGAATAATTCTACAGCCTCCAACTCTTCAATCGTTGTTTTGATATTTTCATTTTCTTCTGGTTCTTGGATGAAATCAGGTCGTGAGTCCACATCTGTTTTCCCATCTCCGGTTGAGTTTTGTGGTGTGGCATCCTCAACTGGATTCTGTAATTGTTATTTTTCTTCGTTTTTTGTGCTTTGAATCTTCTACAGAGTTGATACTTCTAGGTGTTTGTTGATCACCATGGATTTGACGGATTCCCCATTGTGATGGGAATTTGATGACTTGATGTAAGGTAGATGGCACAGCGTCCATTTCGTGAATCCATGGTCTCCCGAGAATCATATTGTAAGCCATATCCATCTCTACCACCTAAAATTTCGTATCTTTGATAACTCCTTCTGCGAATTTTGTAAGTTCCTTTTGTTACGACGCTCGAATTATCAAAGCCAGATAAAGTATGCGCCTTGGGTACTAGCTTATCTTCAGCTTGCATCTCGCTTAAACTCTTAGCAAAATGATGTTCACGGAGCTATCTGGGTCAATCAAAACTTGTTTTACGTTAGTATCATGTACAAGTAGAGATATTACCAGTGCATCATTGTGTGGAGTTGGTATGTCATCCGCGTCTGCATCATCAAATGTAATGCTTTCTTCCTCCAAAACATGTCGGACCCGCTTCCCGTGTGTAATTGTAACATTAGAAATTTTCTTGGCTGCCGTATATGTCACACGGTTAATTTCTTTGCCTCCGCTTATAACGTTAACGGTCCTTTTCGGAGAAGGAGGTTTAGGGGGCTCCTTCCTGTTCTTCATATACGCTTGCTTACCTTTTTCGCTAAATAGTTCGGTAAGATACCCTTGCTTTAATAAATGGTCTACCTCACTTTGTAGCAATCTACAATCAGCCATTTTATGACCATGATCGTTGTCAAATTCACACCAGTGATCAGGGTTACGCCTATTTGGATTTGATCTCATTTCTTTTGGCCACCGCACCTTATCACCCATGTTTCTTAATACCGCTACTAATTCTGAAGTGTTTACATTGAAATTGTAACCGCCAATCATCGCCTTAGAGCTTCTATCATCACCGCGTATCTACCGCGTGTCCCGCTCTTTTCTGAACCTTGAAGATGAACCTGATTCTCTATCTCTCGACCTACGATCGTACCTTGAGTTATCCTGTTTCGATCGTGAGTCTTTTCCCGCTGGTCCCATGTAAGGCTCGTATCTGTTTTTCCCAGACCTTTTTTCAGTTTCAGCACGCCTTGAACTTACCCTCTCTTCCTTTTGAAGGTGTGTAATAGTATCTTCTTCTATCCGCAGCTTTGTGTTGTATCTGTTGTAAACGTCATTCCAAGTTGTTGCTGGAAATTCTCGTAGGCTTTCCTTGAGTCGTCTCGTGGCCTCCGAACTCTTCTTATTTAGATTACTGGTAAATGCTATAGCTGCCCAGTTATCAGGTGCGGGTGGCAACGTCATTCTTTCACGCTGGAATCTGTCTACAAATTCCCTGAGCAACTCTGAATCTCCTTGTTTTATTTTGAAAATATCTTCCATTCTTTTTTCGACTTTTTAAGCTCCCGAATGTGCTTTGATAAATGAATCTGCAAGCTCAGCAAAAGAATTTATAGAATTTTTGGGTAAAAGAGAATACCATGTTAATGCTCCCTTAGTGAGTGTTTTACCGAATTTTTTGACCAATACTGATTCAATTTCCTGTTTGGTCAAGCCGTTACCCTTTACACCAGTTGTGAATGCAATCACGTGGTCTCGTGGATCAGTTGTTCCATCGTATTTTGGAATATCGGGCATCTTGAATTTCTTAGGAATTGGGAGAGGAGCAGCGCTTGGCTTCCAAGGTTGTTGCGAATATTTGTCCATATCTACTCCCTTGATTACAGGCGGTACTCCAGGTATTTGCTCTATGCGGTCACTTTGCTCCTTGAGCTATTTCGGCAAAGTTAATACTAAATTTTGTAAATCAGAATTGACTATGTTACCTGGTTCTCCATCTCGAGACTCGCTGGGGGTTCCACTACTGCCCGAGTTAACAAGTCCAGAACGAGGGTTCTCCAAAGTGTTGTTATTTGGGGTTGGTGTTGGTGGTGCAACCGGCAATTGGTTAGTGAAAGCCTCAAGAGCCTTGCTGACCTGTTGAGCGATTAACTTCTACAAAGCTTCGTTGATAGCCTCATCGTTTTCCAATTGAGCATTTGCATTTGATTGAGATCCATCAAGAGTTCCTTCCCGAGATTGTCGAGGAGAGCTGGTGGGGAAGGGATTGGGGTACGATCATCTTGTGGATTCTCCTGGAGTTGATGGATTCTTTGGTTGTTCTCATTAACATTTGACATGGTTGATATGACAAAAAAGGTTAATTTAAGAAAGAATAGATTATCAGATTCCCGGTAACGGAACCAATTTGCTTAATCAAAAATAAGAATTTCGATCAAAGCTTATTTCAAGAAGAACTCGGATTACTGATAATCAAATAAAAATAGGAATAAATGATGTAAAAAATAGCTGAATAGAAAGCAAAGTAAATCAGTATATTCCAATAGTATTCCGTATCCCTACAAATGATCAGCTTTCCCCTTTTTATAGCTATCTCTAGGTAATACGTTTTGTTTCTGTCATAATAGAGCCATTATTGACAACCAATGGCATTTAATGTAACGTTATAAATGGTAATTATATTTTGATTTAGTACAGATTCCCTAACGTTTTCCGTAATTAATGCCTATTGATTACTGACAATACGTATCTATACCCTTTTTTGCTATCAGTTTCATTCTCTTAGCTCGATCTTCGATCATAAAGAGGTCCGAGCACTTATCTTTCTTGAATCTCTTGAATTCCTGCCCGTGCCTGTTGTAGCTCGTGCCTCTTTAACTATTCTTTGCCAATTGTCTTCCTTTGACCAGTCTACATGTCGTGACATGTCACTTTTCAATCAATTCTATATATGAACTTAATTTTTCCCAATACAATGTTCAGATTAGAAATTTAGTAGCACAACATCTACGTACTGTGTATAATGGTGTATGAACTTAGTATCATTATATCTTTTCGAAACCTTTTTTAAACTATGTATACCTATTTTTGAGTCAAAGATAATCGGTGCATCCTCATTTATTTTCAGTATATGAGTTGTATTTGACCTATAGCTTTCACCTATGTGCTCATTTCCTTGTACGTTGGAGGGGAATCGTGTTATGTATTGGATTAGTGCATCCCACATTGGCCTAAGTGACAGATGAAAATGGTTGAGAGATTCAGCGTAGTGCCATTGAGCTTTAAGTGACACATGAAAATGGTAGAGATTCAGCATAGTCCCTGTATACGGGTAAAACCGGAGGTAATGAGCACCCCGATTTCCTGGTGGACGGGATGAACGAAGTGAGGGCATAACTGCACGTAATCGAAATCGAAGCCTGGAGCCCGCTCGTATCAAAGCCCGGACAAAACACCTGTCCCCGGAGCCATCGAGACCATGCCCCCGAACCCGATTCAAATAATGAGACCTCGGAGAGCGTTGCCAAACGTCCGCACGCGATTAACAAAGGGCCGTCTTATCCGTGCCCGACCACATATCACGGAGTGAATCTCGGTATGTATTAGCACTTGACTAGTGATTTGCGAACGGGAAGATCTTTACCTTTTTTACAATTGTGCTTAGGATAAAACTCCCATACTATATAAAGGGGAGGTTTATTGTTCAATACAGGCTCTGTAACACGCATACCAAGGCAATAGACATCTGTTTTCTCTGTTTCTAAAAGTTATTCAAAGTTCTTGCTTTTGTTCATAAGTTCTTCATAAGTGTTGTCTCGGAAACGAAGGCAGGCTTCTTATCAAGCTTTTAACTCGAGCCCGGATTCATTATCATCATTGGTTTGGCTATTTACTCTATCTTTTATTTGCTTATCTAGTGTCACTAATCACTTGTATCGAATTAGTCCACATATCCTTAAAAACGCATATAAATTCAATTGTTATCCATTTTTAAGGGTAAACAGTGCGATTGAGCTTTAGTAGTATCTAACAAGTTGAAATCAGTTTTTTCTGTTTTTTCTTTTTGGGATTAATGTGATGAATCACATTTTGTTTTGTTTTCCTTAGGCAGTAGTAATGAAACCTGCATCTCAATAGCTATGGCGTGTCATCTATTGTTTTGATTTATCTGTGTTTCTCTCTTTTATTTAATAGACTAAACTTGCTAAGTCAATGTTGCTTCCTTGTGAAGCATATCTTATGTATCTTAGCTAACTCTATCTGAGCTTTCAGAGTAAATATAAAACTCATCTACCGCAAGGGAACCGAGGAACTTTATAGGGCAGATCTTCTACCTTTATTGAATAGTGCAATAAGATCAACATTTTCATCATTTTTAGGAACTTGTAAGTTTTCATACGTCACAAAAAAGATTATCAGTCACTACATACAATTTTAATGCGAACAACCTAATGAGAGAAAGCTCCTGTCGAACCGCTAACACCCCTAGATGTTGATTTTATTTGTATCATACTGATAGTGGTGCAAACTAGTTTAGTATTGAAAATATCACATCAAAGTTTAAACTTGTATAGTTAAATGAATTTACTCTTAAAAGTGGTGCAACTTATACAAATGAGGAAGTTTAATATTCTGATCACAAAATGTAAAATTTATTCCTTAGGATTTCTTGCTATCTACAGGTCAAAAGTGTGTAACCTGATACAACAATGGCATTCCAAAAACATATAGGAACACAAAATGTGCTTTCATCTATTGAAGAAGATATTATCAGATATTGGCAAATGTCTGGATGCATTAATAACTCGGAAATTCAAAACATGACAGCATTTTGGAGAATATCAGTGAACGATCAAACGAGTATCCTTGTAAAACCTGGGAATATTTTTCTGCCAGATACACCTAGTTTCCCAGCGATAACCAAAGTGAGGTTTCACAGGCTTTTCAAGCATGTAACGAAAGATCAAAGAAGAAACTAGAATGAGGAAAGTCAGGGACTACTTAGGTTGTTCCAGCAAACTTCTAGCAAATCTGGTCATGCAAATCGCATATCTGTTTAGATCAAAACTTAACTTTTAGGACATTTCATAGAACATTCGATGCAAGTCATGCTTCCGTGCTGCAAATACAAGGAATCACAACCTCAAGAGATTTAGTGTTTTGAACAAGATAAGCAAAAAGGCCTAACAACAACATTACCAGAGATTTAGTTTAAGCACAGCAAAGACAACCATGTAGTTAAGTATTTCCAAACAGCAAAATGTGTCTGAAAGTCAAAGCATGGCAGCCTGAATCCTTAGAGGATATCCACAACTTTGCTACTCCAAAAGTTTACCATCTACTGCCTTCTCAAACCAAGAATCACTTCTAAAATTAAAATTTATTAAAACACTTTGTGATTCTAATGTATAAGCTAAATAACTTGCTCTCATCCATTGCTATTGAAACATATATCAATCACCATGCATCAGCAAGACAGCAACTACTTTAAAAATAATAAATAAAAAAAGAAACTACCTCCAGCATAAGAAAAGCGACGATTGTTGTCCCCCAAAGTTTGATTGAGATTAGCAGAAATCAGCTAGACAACATGATTTTATACTATATTCAATCCTTAACAGACATCTGATAACACTGGTATGGATCCTATACCATTCTTTTAGGATCTTTACATCTAAATACACCGGTATAACAAGCTAAACTTCAAATATCAATAGTTCTTGACAGCTACGACCTTAGAGTATCTCTAAGTATAGAACACCATACTCATTTTATTAGACTTAAGTCGACCTACTTAAAGAGGCTGTAGCAACTCCAGATGCTATTTTAACAAGACAGTGGGCCTTATATTTCAAGAGTACTGTGACCAAGTTCCTAATGTGTTTGTTTAATGCAAAAGTTAATCTGTGCTACAGATATTAAATCTGGAAGTTCTCTACTCTGTGATCAATCCAGTCTTTCCAAAGCATAGTTCCAAAGTCATACCTACAGCATTTTCATAGGAGTTTACTCAACTCCTGTCAACCAACTAAGCCTCATGTCTCCAAATTTCATTTGCTTTACCAACAATACCAAGCTGGTAGCTTCTGTAATTCCCTCACATGATTCAATCATTTTAAATTCAAGAAGCACCAGAATATCTTACAATCTAATGAAAGAACATCATATTTGAGACTAGCAAATTAGAAGGCCTAAGCAATTAATGTCGAAGTCAACATTATATAACACAAGCAAATTTACCTCACATAATTCAAGCTTGCTCTCCATAACAAGCACTAAAGTACAAGGATTTTAATAATGAAAACCTTATTCAAGACTTAGAAAGTAGAACACACAGGCAAAAACCACGTTCAAGACTTACATACTAGAACACATAAGCAAATGATGTCCCTATAGTAATAGAGATCCAGCATCATGCAGAGACTTGCCATTGATAGGGGGGGAAAATAAGCTTGTTATCACAAATACTAACATAAGAGATCAAAATCTCATTTGCAAGTACAAAAGAAAAGAACTAGAATCACTAATATTTCAGCAAAGCAAATGATTATTTAGCAACTGTCATAGCACTCTTAACCATCTATATTAGTTTCTAAAAAGCAACTATATAGGAAACGAAAGATACAAACCTAAGCTAAAATCAACAGAATTACATGTCTAAAGCCTCATGGTTCAACTGTATTACCAAGCACAAAAGAAAACACTTCACGTACTGGAGGATACTCGACAAGTGCAATCTCCATAGCATATCCAGCAACAGGTAATTTCAGATCCCTCAAAACAGTGAATGCCTCGCCCATACGTGTTTTAGGAACTTCTTCAGCTACAGGGCAATAAGGAATCCATGTATCAGGACGATGCTCCTCCCTAATTTCAATTCCCTCCTTTTTCATTGCTTCAAACAACTGTGAGTGGAACTGAAGGAGAGACAAAGTTGGAGTTGGAGCAAGAAACAGAACGTTGTCGCCATTTGGGAGGCTTCCAATTGAACCAAAGGACAGAGGCAAAGATTCTTGCTTGGACGAAAAACTCTTTACAACGTTCTCAAGCTTCAATGGATCAATATAGGGACTAGAGAAGAGGGTAATGTGAGGTCTAGACTCAATCTCAATAAGCTGAGTGCTAATCTGGCGCCGAGCCAATACATTCCAAGCCTTCAGGACCTGGTTTTCCAATGCAGGATCAAAGTAGAGCTCAATGGCGTAGCCTTGCGACATTGCCTCTATCAAGGTTCGAACAAACACAAAAATAAATCAAGAAATCACCAAAATAAATAGAATCACAAACTTTCACAAATGACCCTGAAATCCGCACCAACTTTTATACTCAATCTAGCCTACTACCAGTAAAGCCAAATCCCAAATGCTAAGTCCAACCAAAAACCAGCAACAGTGATCATCTCAATGGTACATTATAAGCAGAATTAAAGAACATAAACATTAAAGAAAACCCACAAAAAATATCACTTAAAAGTAAAGTAAAATATCAAATAAAGATAAATTGGGATCTCGTGCAGAACAAGCAATAATGAAGAGAAATACACTAAAATAAATGCACAAAAAAGAATCATGGAACTCAATAATTTCAGGGGGGAAATTGAAACCCTAAAGAATTCACAGAATAAGCAAAAAATTTAAGGCATACCCAGTTGAGGAAAGAGGCAAACAAGGCACAATGGCTTGCAATGCAACCCAATTTAGGGAAATAGTGAACAAATGAATCGTCCTCCAAACAGTAGCAGAAATATAAAGAGGGGGACAAAAGGGGTTAAAGAAGAGGTTTTTGGGGAAATGGGGAACAATTTTTCTTGAAAAAATTTGGCCAAGAAATAGCTTAGGCTACAACTCACTTAAGAAAGAACTCACCGACTTTGTCTCATCTAGTTCCCCTTTAGTCAATGGAGATTCGGAGAAGGTGAAAATTAGTTTAACTAAGGATAAAAAGGAGAATATTTTTGGTGGTAAAACATATGCTACCAACCCAAAGAAATAAAGTAAATGATAAGTAAAGAAAGATATAATCTTACCGTAAAGTAGTGAAGGAAAATCGATCTTAAAACTTAATTCAAAATAATGACAAATATCTGCCCTCTCTATACTCTAACTAATAGCCAAGGAATAAATAAATAAATAAACTGTTGCAATCGCGTTATTACCAGCTCACTTTGTTCTCTCTTTTTTTATAATTGCGCATAACCAAGAGAAGAAACCGCTAGTTGATAAAGAAAAAAAAAACTAAGTATTCAATTTCAAAGTTTCTAACACCTTTTTGTTGGGCAACAATAACATACTCCAATATATTTTTATAAGTAGTGTTTAGGGAAAATAATGTATATACAAACCTTACCTTTATTTTATCCAAATAGAAAGGCTATTTCCAAATGACATTCACGTAAGCACTCAACACCTCTTTGTTATCTTTTTTTTATTTTCTTCCATTTTTCTGATAGTCTTTGATAGACTTTAATGCACCAAGAATTTTGACGTCAAATTAAAACTTGTACATGTTCCCACTTTGAGGCACCGTTTGTCCATAGTTTTTTTTTTTGGAATTTTTTTTCAAAATTTATCTGTCCATGAAATTTTGTATGTTATTAACGATTTTTCGAAAAATAAGTATTTCAAAAACCAAAAAAGTTCAAGTTTTTCGTAAAAAACTTTTTTTCCCCACTCACAAAATTGTAATTTTTTCAAATAAAATTCATGTATAAACATAATTTCAAATTCAAAATACCATTTTTTAAATTAACTTTAAATATTACGTTTTTTTCTAATATTATAATTTTTATGTCCAAAAGCCTACTGAGAGTCACTTTTAAACGAATGTGTCATTGACCACTCTCTTTTTGCATTAAATCAACCATTTGTTGCCCCTTCCGTGATAACCAAAAAATTTATCGTTTCCAACTTTGAAACACAGATGAATAATGAATCTACGAAATAGGGTTATTCATGGAATAAGGCAAAATTGGGCTAATAGGTGACCTAGCATGCCACCTCATGCAGCGCGCTAGTACTGCAACTCAGCTGGTTTTGCTGATCTTTTTTCTTCGAATACTTCTCTCGGCACCTCGAAATTCACCCGAGCCTCATGAGATCCTCCAAACTATCTTGACTATCCAAATATCCTGTATGGACTTATCAAAGGGCTCAAAGCAACAAAGCGAAGTGCCACAAACTCAAAACAAAATCTTAAGTTCCCTTATGGCCTTAAAAACCTTAGAACTCCAACTTTCATGCAATAGTGCCGAAAATGTCCCGAGCCTCCCAGGTTCTATACCGAGCATCGTGGCAAGTCTTAAAACACCAAACATATTTGAAGTTGGTAGAAAAATACTTTTGATATCTCAAAAAGAAATATTCTAAAACTACGTCTAGATTCATTTTCTTACTATTATATTAATGAGTCATTATAGTAGTAATTATTTTAAAAATATTTGTAACAGAAAATTTATTAATTTTGAATTCAATTTGGGACAAAATAAATTAGACAATTGAATTCTCATGGATTTGTACGTTATTGAAAAGTCAATAACGTTAGTATTGAAAAATAAATGACTAATCTTAATGGCTTTAAGACTAAACGTATAGTCTTTATGGTTGAATGTTTCTGATGGTTTGTTTTCGTTGAATAGCCTCTAATATGGAATAGAGAGTCTACTTCTGTTTAGTATGTATGTACTTCTTCGTCTTCATAACAAAAAGTAGTGAAAAAACAAAGTTAAACACTTTTCTTTCCTTTTCTTTTGTGCTGGATTTTCTTCTCGTTAATCTTTGTTGTTTCTGCTCCTAGTTATACTAGAAGAGCTTGTTGAATCCTGGGGGATACGCCTAATTTTATTCATCACGGTGTGGGCGAAATATCCTTAAGGATAGTGTCTTTGACACGCCTCAAGCTAAACCTTTTATTCTCCATAATCATCCAA
Organism: Nicotiana attenuata; assembly: GCF_001879085.1. Taxonomy (NCBI): domain Eukaryota; kingdom Viridiplantae; phylum Streptophyta; class Magnoliopsida; order Solanales; family Solanaceae; genus Nicotiana; species Nicotiana attenuata. The sequence continues at coordinate 138,044 of NW_017670879.1, read as the reverse complement.
TTTTTTCCAACAATCTTAAGGATATTTACATGTTGTTATTATGGAGAATAACGCTGCTAATGTTGTTGTTGTTGCTACTACACCCGCTGCGCCTACTATTTCTGTTGATGTTTGATAATAGGTGAATTTAACTATAATCACGCCTTAAGTAACCACCTTCTTGTATAGTTTTGATGATAAAAGTGATAACAAAATGCTCTTATTAGTGCTTTTCATGATGTGCAGGTGATATATGACCAGGGAAGGCTAGGGAGTACTTTTGGAGTCAAAAATGAAGAAAAAGAGGCCAATTGTGAAATTCCCCAAGTAAACCACGCAAAACAGGCCTGAAGATTCAGAGAACTGGGTTGACCGCGGTTCCACCGCGATCGCGGTAGAACCGCGGTGGAAGAGAGCTGCGGATAAATTCAGTTTCAGAGAAGGCATTTGGCCGCGGTTTGACCGCGACCGCGGCAGAACCGCAGCGGAAGCAGAAAACTTCAGGGACTAAAGTATAAAACACGGGATTTTTAGACCTAAACCCTATTTTAAATACAAGACTTCGCCCAAGAGAGGCATGTATTGAATTTTAGAGTATCTTGGCAAGGAAAA